>NW_026783408.1:300000-504000 GCF_949774975.1 Lagenorhynchus albirostris | reverse complement strand
TGCCTCCTTTCCTATGCTTTACATGCAATTCCAGTCTACCTCCTGAAATCGGTTTCCTGCAATTCTGCCTTGCTCTCAGTGCCTCTTCATAGCCTTACCTCAATATGCTTTTGGAAAATAGTTGGCCTTTATAACTCTGCAGGTTTTTGAATTGCAGTTGCCCTTAGTTCCATTTTTCAGCTCTTATTTTTGTGATCTTGCCTCATATCCACAGGATTTCTTCAGGCCCTATTCTTCTTCTGGGGCGCCTTGCTCTGCCTTTGGTTAATTCTTCTTCCTATGTGAAATTAGAGTGACATGTGGCCATTGAAACCGCTACAGCTATTTTCTCACTGGTTCCCCCTATTCCCATTCATCCTCCGCACCAACTGCAGACTGTTCGATCCCGGAACTTAAAGGCATTGACTCTCCATGTGGGGATGTTGTTAGTAAAGTGGCTGGAATGTTGATCCAGTGCCCCAGGAGAGGAAAATGAGGTGCGTTTTAGAAACCTTTCCCGATCATATGGTATACCATCTGCTGGATTTCCCATGCATGGTTTAGCTGTAGGAAGATTCCCTTCAACCTGCAGTGTTGGGACCCTTGGAATGAGTAGCATGAAGTATTGCATTAAACTTTCGGCAGTTGCTCACCAAAGCTCACCAATCCTCTCAGCCCCAAGTGTCCAGCCTTATGTCTTATCCAGCTGTGGGTTTATATGTGGTCATTCCAGGTTACATTACAACCCCTGAGCGAATTTTGTAAGAATTTTTCTCTTTCATTGTTTCTGCGTTTTGGTTTTAAAATTTATTTCTATAATGGGGTTTAGCTCATTTTCACTGCTGTGTTTGTGCCGCTCTGCACACACTTGATTCCCTTATGGAGATATATCAATACATGGGTTTTAAGGTTCTTATTACTCAGATATATTTCTCTGTGGTGTATAGGGTGTGTTGAGGCCAGTTCATTGAGCAAGGTGTAGATCTTGTCTAATACCTATTTGGTTTATTGAACGGTATCTGTGCTAATTTCAAACTCTGGTTTTATACATCACCCCACCTCTCCTTTCCCCTTAAGCTGACATAAATGTGTTTTCTAAATGTGAGACACTGTTCCGTTTTGTAATTCATGTTTTGTGCAGCCATATTTATCCTCCCTCTATAAGTGATATCTTATGATATGTTTCTTTTTCTGTTTGACTTATTTCAAGTAGTATTATCGGACCTAAATCCACTCTTTATCCTTCTACTGGCCTTATTACATTGATTTCATGGTGAAGAGATATTCCATTGTACATAAGTACCACATTTTCTTTATCCATTGTTCTCTTTCCTGGGATATTTAAGGTGTACTGAAGTTGAGGTTCTTGTAAACAGAGTAGCCCTAAACTGTGGTGTGCTTGTGTCTTGTTGATGTTTAGACTTCCCTAGATATACTCCCATGATTGGAAGTGCCCTATGCTCTGTAGCTCTGTTTTTTAGATGATTTAGGAACCACCATACACTTCTCCAGAGTGGCTCTCGGCAGTTCACACACTGTCCATCAGCGTATAAAGGCTCCCTGTTCTCCATGACCTGTCCTGCCTTTCTGGATTCTATACTTTTTTCAGGTGGCCCTTTTGACCGGGGGCAGTGAGACTTCATTGTAGTGCAGATTTCCTTTGCAAGCTTGCTTGGTTGGCCAAAAAGGGCGTATGCGTTTTTTCCTGAATATATTCAGGAAAAAACGCATACGCCCTTTTTGGCCAAGTGCATCATTGTGGACGTTCTGCCTCTTTTCCTATGCTTTATATGCAATTCCAGTCTACCTCCTGAAATCGGTTTCCTGCAATTCAGTCCCGCTTTCAAGTCCTCTTGGCAACCTTACTTCAATATATTTTTGGACGATAGGTGTCATTTATAACTCTGCAGGTTTGTGAATGACAGTGCCCATGAGCTCCTTTCTTCAACTCGCTTTCTTGTGAGCTGGCCGCAACACCGCAGGATTGCTTCAGGCCCTAGTGTGGTTCCGGCATGGCACGCTGAGCCTTTGGTTAATTCCTCTTCCTGGTGGGAAATGAGAGTTAAATTTGCCCGTCCAGACACCTCCAGCTAGTCTCTCATTGGTTCTCCCTATTCCTGTTCATTTTCCGCAGAAATTGCAAACTGGGCCAAACAGGAAGTTAAAGGCACTGACTCTCCAAGTGGGGAGAGTGTTAGTAAAGCGTCTGGAATGTTGCACCCGAGTACCAGGGGACGAAAACTGAGACACATTTAACACGTTTCCCGATCACACGGTGGATCATAGTCTGGGATCCACGTGCATGATTTAGCTGAAGGAAGAATCCCTTAAACCTGGAGAGTTGAGACCCATGGAACGGGTACCATGCAATATGACTTCAAAGGGTCTGCATTTGCTCACCGAACCTCACCAATCCTATCACTGCTGCGTTTATGCCGCTGTACACACGCTTAATTCTCTTGCGGAGACATATAAATCCATAGGTTTTAAGATTCTTACTAGTCAGGTATATTCTTAGGCGTTTAATATGGCGTGTTAAGTCCACTTCGTTGAGCAAGGAGTAGCTCTTGTCTATTACATATTTGGCTTATGGAACGGTATCTGTGCTAATTTCTATCTCTGGTTTTATGCAGCACCCCAACTCACCTTTCCCCTTAAGCAAGCATAAGTTGGTTTTCTACATTTGAGACCCTGTTCTGTTTTGTAATTCAGTTCCTGTGTAGCCAAGTTTACATTTCGTGTAGCAGTGATATCTTATGATGTTTCTTTTTCTGTGTGACTTATTTCAGTTAGAATCATCATACCTGAATCCACTCATTATGCTGCTACGGGCCTGATGACATAGATGTCATTGCTGAGTGATATTGCATTGTACGTAAGTACCACAACTTCTTTATCCATTTTTCGCTTTCTGCGACAATGAACTTGTACCGTAAACGAGGTTCTTGTAAACAGAGGCATCCCAAACTTTGGGGTGGCTGTGTTTTTGATTTTAATTTCCCTAAGCTATAGGACCATAAGTGGAAGTGCCCTAGGCTCTGTTGCTTTGTTTTTTAGATGATTCAGGAAACACCATACACTTCTCCAGAGTGGCTGTTGGCAATTTACATCCCGCCCATCAGCAAAACAAGGCTCCCAGTTCTCCATGGCCTGTCCTGCCTTTCTGGATTTTACACTTTTTTCGGATGGCCCTTTTGACCGGGGGGCAGTGAGACTTCATTGTAGTGCAGATTTCCTTTGCAAGCTTGCTTGGTTGGACAAAAAGGGCGTATGTGTTTTTTCCTGAATATATTCAGGAAAAAACGTATACGCCCTTTTTGACCAAGTGCATCATTGTGGACGTCCTGCCTCTTTTCCTATGCTTTACATGCAATTCCAGTCTACCTCCTGAAATCGGTTTCCTGCAATTCTGCCCCGCTTTCAAGTCCTCTTGGCAGCCTTACTTCAATATATTTTTGGACGATAGCTGCCATTTATAACTCTGCAGGTTTGTGAATGACAGTGCCCCTGAGCTCCTTTCTTCAACTCGCTTTCTTGTGAGCTGGCCGCAACACCGCAGGATTGCTTCAGGCCCTAGTGTGGTTCCGGCACGGCACACTGAGCCTTTGGTTGTTTCCTCTTCCTGGTGGGAAATGAGAGTTAAATTTGCCTGTCCAGACACCTCCAGCTAGTCTCTCATTGGTTCTCCCTATTCCTGTTCATTTTCCGCAGAAATTGCAAACTGGGCCAAACAGGAGGTTAAAGGCACTGACTCTCCAAGTGGGCAGAGTGTTAGTAAAGCGTCTGGAATGTTGCAGCCGAGTACCAGCGGAGGAAAACTGAGACACATTTGAACACGTTTCCCGGTCACATGGTGGATCATACTCTGGGTTCCACATGCATGTTTTAGCTGAAGGAAGAATCCCTTAAACCTGGAGAGTTGAGACCCATGTTATGGGTACCATGCAATATGACTTCAAAGGGTCTGCATTTGCTCACCGAACCTCAACAATCCTATCACTGCTGTGCTTATGCCGCTATACACATGCTTGTTTCTCTTTCGGAGACATAAATCCATAGGTTTTAAGATTCTTACTAGTCAGGTATATTCTTAGGCGTTTAATACGGAGTGTTGAGTCCACTCGTTGAGCAAGGAGTAGCTCTTGTCTATTACATATTTGGCTTATGGAACTTTATCTGTGCTAATTTCAATCGCTGGTTTTATGCAGCACCCCAACTCACCTTTCCCCTTAAGCAAGCATAAGTTGATTTTCTAAATTTGAGACCCTGTTCTGTTTTGTAATTCAGTTCCTCTGTAGCCAAGTTTACATTCCGTGTAGTAGTGATATCTTATGATGTTTCTTTTTCTGTGTGACTTATTTCACTTAGAATCATCGTACCTGAATCCACTCATTATGCTGCTACGGGCCTGATGACATAGATTTCATTGCTGAGTAATATTGCATTGTACGTAAGTACCACAACTTCTTTATCCATTTTTTCGCTTTTTGTGACATTGATCTTGTATCTTAAATGAGGTTCTTGTAAACAGAGCCGTCCCAAACTTTGGGGTGGCTGTGTCTTTTTGATTTTAATTTCCCTAAACTATAGGACCATAAGTGGAAGTGCCCTAGGCTCTGTTGCTTTGTTTTTTAGATGATTCAGGAAACACCATACACTTCTCCAGAGTGGCTGTTGGCAATTTACATCCCGCCCATCAGCAAAACAAGGCTCCCAGTTCTCCATGGCCTGTCCTGCCTTTCTGGATTTTACACTTTTTTCGGATGGCCCTTTTGACCGGGGGGCAGTGAGACTTCATTGTAGTGCAGATTTCCTTTGCAAGCTTGCTTGGTTGGCCAAAAAGGGCGTATGTGTTTTTTCCTGAATATATTCAGGAAAAAACGTATACGCCCTTTTTGACCAAGTGCATCATTGTGGACGTCCTGCCTCTTTTCCTATGCTTTACATGCAATTCCAGTCTACCTCCTGAAATCGGTTTCCTGCAATTCTGCCCCGCTTTCAAGTCCTCTTGGCAGCCTTACTTCAATATATTTTTGGACGATAGCTGCCATTTATAACTCTGCAGGTTTGTGAATGACAGTGCCCCTGAGCTCCTTTCTTCAACTCGCTTTCTTGTGAGCTGGCCGCAACACCGCAGGATTGCTTCAGGCCCTAGTGTGGTTCCGGCACGGCACACTGAGCCTTTGGTTGTTTCCTCTTCCTGGTGGGAAATGAGAGTTAAATTTGCCTGTCCAGACACCTCCAGCTAGTCTCTCATTGGTTCTCCCTATTCCTGTTCATTTTCCGCAGAAATTGCAAACTGGGCCAAACAGGAGTTTAAAGGCAGTGACTCTCCAAGTGGGCAGAGTGTTAGTAAAGCGTCTGGAATGTTGCAGCCGAGTACCAGCGGAGGAAAACTGAGACACATTTGAACACGTTTCCCGGTCACATGGTGGATCATACTCTGGGTTCCACATGCATGTTTTAGCTGAAGGAAGAATCCCTTAAACCTGGAGAGTTGAGACCCATGTTATGGGTACCATGCAATATGACTTCAAAGGGTCTGCATTTGCTCACCGAACCTCAACAATCCTATCACTGCTGTGCTTATGCCGCTATACACATGCTTGTTTCTCTTTCGGAGACATAAATCCATAGGTTTTAAGATTCTTACTAGTCAGGTATATTCTTAGGCGTTTAATACGGAGTGTTGAGTCCACTCGTTGAGCAAGGAGTAGCTCTTGTCTATTACATATTTGGCTTATGGAACTTTATCTGTGCTAATTTCAATCGCTGGTTTTATGCAGCACCCCAACTCACCTTTCCCCTTAAGCAAGCATAAGTTGATTTTCTAAATTTGAGACCCTGTTCTGTTTTGTAATTCAGTTCCTCTGTAGCCAAGTTTACATTCCGTGTAGTAGTGATATCTTATGATGTTTCTTTTTCTGTGTGACTTATTTCACTTAGAATCATCGTACCTGAATCCACTCATTATGCTGCTACGGGCCTGATGACATAGATTTCATTGCTGAGTAATATTGCATTGTACGTAAGTACCACAACTTCTTTATCCATTTTTTCGCTTTTTGTGACATTGATCTTGTATCTTAAATGAGGTTCTTGTAAACAGAGCCGTCCCAAACTTTGGGGTGGCTGTGTCTTTTTGATTTTAATTTCCCTAAACTATAGGACCATAAGTGGAAGTGCCCTAGGCTCTGTTGCTTTGTTTTTTAGATGTTTCAGGAAACACCATACACTTCTCCCCAGTGGCTGTTGGCAATTTACATCCCGCCCATCAGCATAACAAGGCTCCCAGTTCTCCATGGCCTGTCCTGCCTTTCTGGATTTTACACTTTTTTCAGATGGCCCTTTTGACCAGGGGGCAGTGAGACTTCATTGTAGTGCAGATTTCCTTTGCAAGCTTGCTTGGTTGGCCAAAAAGGGCGTATGCGTTCTTTCCTGAATATATTCAGGAAAAAACGCATATGCCCTTTTTGGCCAAGTGCATCACTGTGGACCTTCTGCCTCCTTTCCTATGCTTTACATGCAATTCCAGTCTACCTCCTGAAATCGGTTTCCTGCAATTCTGCCTTGCTCTCAGTGCCTCTTCATAGCCTTACCTCAATATGCTTTTGGAAAATAGTTGGCCTTTATAACTCTGCAGGTTTTTGAATTGCAGTTGCCCTTAGTTCCATTTTTCAGCTCTTATTTTTGTGATCTTGCCTCATATCCACAGGATTTCTTCAGGCCCTATTCTTCTTCTGGGGCGCCTTGCTCTGCCTTTGGGTAATTCTTCTTCCTATGTGAAATTAGAGTGACATGTGGCCATTGAAACCGCTACAGCTATTTTCTCACTGGTTGCCCCTATTCCCATTCATCCTCCGCACTAACTGCAGACTGTTCGATCCCGGAACTTAAAGGCATTGACTCTCCATGTGGGGATGTTGTTAGTAAAGTGGCTGGAATGTTGATCCGGTGCCCCAGGAGAGGAAAATGAGGTGCGTTTTAGAAACCTTTCCCGATCATATGGTATACCATCTGCTGGATTTCCCATGCATGGTTTAGCTGTAGGAAGATTCCCTTCAACCTGCAGTGTTGGGACCCTTGGAATGAGTAGCATGAAGTATTGCATTAAACTTTCGGCAGTTGCTCACCAAAGCTCACCAATCCTCTCAGCCCCAAGTGTCCAGCCTTATGTCTTATCCAGCTGTGGGTTTATATGTGGTCATTCCAGGTTACATCACAACCCCTGAGCGAATTTTGTAAGAATTTTTCTCTCTTTCATTGTTTCTGCGTTTTGGTTTTAAAATTTATTTCTATAATGGGGTTTAGCTCATTTTCACTGCTGTGTTTGTGCCGCTCTGCACACACTTGATTCCCTTATGGAGATATATCAATACATGGGTTTTAAGATTCTTATTACTCAGATATATTTCTCTGCGGTGTATAGGGTGTGTTGAGGCCAGTTCATTGAGCAAGGTGTAGATCTTGTCTAATACCTATTTGGTTTATTGAACGGTATCTGTGCTAATTTCAAACTCTGGTTTTATACATCACCCCACCTCTCCTTTCCCCTTAAGCTGACATAAATGTGTTTTCTAAATGTGAGACACTGTTCCGTTTTGTAATTCATGTTTTGTGCAGCCATATTTATCCTCCCTCTATAAGTGATATCTTATGATATGTTTCTTTTTCTGTTTGACTTATTTCAAGTAGTATTATCGGACCTAAATCCACTCTTTATCCTTCTACTGGCCTTATTACATTGATTTCATGGTGAAGAGATATTCCATTGTACATAAGTACCACATTTTCTTTATCCATTGTTCTCTTTCCTGGGATATTTAAGGTGTACTGAAGTTGAGGTTCTTGTAAACAGAGTAGCCCTAAACTGTGGTGTGCTTGTGTCTTGTTGATGTTTAGACTTCCCTAGATATACTCCCATGATTGGAAGTGCCCTATGCTCTGTAGCTCTGTTTTTTAGATGATTTAGGAACCACCATACACTTCTCCAGAGTGGCTCTCGGCAGTTCACACACTGTCCATCAGCGTATAAAGGCTCCCTGTTCTCCATGACCTGTCCTGCCTTTCTGGATTCTATACTTTTTTCAGGTGGCCCTTTTGACCGGGGGCAGTGAGACTTCATTGTAGTGCAGATTTCCTTTGCAAGCTTGCTTGGTTGGCCAAAAAGGGCGTATGCGTTTTTTCCTGAATATATTCAGGAAAAAACGCATACGCCCTTTTTGGCCAAGTGCATCATTGTGGACGTTCTGCCTCTTTTCCTATGCTTTATATGCAATTCCAGTCTACCTCCTGAAATCGGTTTCCTGCAATTCAGTCCCGCTTTCAAGTCCTCTTGGCAACCTTACTTCAATATATTTTTGGACGATAGGTGTCATTTATAACTCTGCAGGTTTGTGAATGACAGTGCCCATGAGCTCCTTTCTTCAACTCGCTTTCTTGTGAGCTGGCCGCAACACCGCAGGATTGCTTCAGGCCCTAGTGTGGTTCCGGCATGGCACGCTGAGCCTTTGGTTAATTCCTCTTCCTGGTGGGAAATGAGAGTTAAATTTGCCCGTCCAGACACCTCCAGCTAGTCTCTCATTGGTTCTCCCTATTCCTGTTCATTTTCCGCAGAAATTGCAAACTGGGCCAAACAGGAAGTTAAAGGCACTGACTCTCCAAGTGGGGAGAGTGTTAGTAAAGCGTCTGGAATGTTGCACCCGAGTACCAGGGGACGAAAACTGAGACACATTTAACACGTTTCCCGATCACACGGTGGATCATAGTCTGGGATCCACGTGCATGATTTAGCTGAAGGAAGAATCCCTTAAACCTGGAGAGTTGAGACCCATGGAACGGGTACCATGCAATATGACTTCAAAGGGTCTGCATTTGCTCACCGAACCTCACCAATCCTATCACTGCTGCGTTTATGCCGCTGTACACACGCTTCATTCTCTTGCGGAGACATATAAATCCATAGGTTTTAAGATTCTTACTAGTCAGGTATATTATTAGGCGTTTAATATGGCGTGTTAAGTCCACTTCGTTGAGCAAGGAGTAGCTCTTGTCTATTACATATTTGGCTTATGGAACGGTATCTGTGCTAATTTCTATCTCTGGTTTTATGCAGCACCCCAACTCACCTTTCCCCTTAAGCAAGCATAAGTTGGTTTTCTACATTTGAGACCCTGTTCTGTTTTGTAATTCAGTTCCTGTGTAGCCAAGTTTACATTTCGTGTAGCAGTGATATCTTATGATGTTTCTTTTTCTGTGTGACTTATTTCAGTTAGAATCATCATACCTGAATCCACTCATTATGCTGCTACGGGCCTGATGACATAGATGTCATTGCTGAGTGATATTGCATTGTACGTAAGTACCACAACTTCTTTATCCATTTTTCGCTTTCTGCGACAATGAACTTGTACCGTAAACGAGGTTCTTGTAAACAGAGGCATCCCAAACTTTGGGGTGGCTGTGTTTTTGATTTTAATTTCCCTAAGCTATAGGACCATAAGTGGAAGTGCCCTAGGCTCTGTTGCTTTGTTTTTTAGATGATTCAGGAAACACCATACACTTCTCCAGAGTGGCTGTTGGCAATTTACATCCCGCCCATCAGCAAAACAAGGCTCCCAGTTCTCCATGGCCTGTCCTGCCTTTCTGGATTTTACACTTTTTTCGGATGGCCCTTTTGACCGGGGGGCAGTGAGACTTCATTGTAGTGCAGATTTCCTTTGCAAGCTTGCTTGGTTGGACAAAAAGGGCGTATGTGTTTTTTCCTGAATATATTCAGGAAAAAACGTATACGCCCTTTTTGACCAAGTGCATCATTGTGGACGTCCTGCCTCTTTTCCTATGCTTTACATGCAATTCCAGTCTACCTCCTGAAATCGGTTTCCTGCAATTCTGCCCCGCTTTCAAGTCCTCTTGGCAGCCTTACTTCAATATATTTTTGGACGATAGCTGCCATTTATAACTCTGCAGGTTTGTGAATGACAGTGCCCCTGAGCTCCTTTCTTCAACTCGCTTTCTTGTGAGCTGGCCGCAACACCGCAGGATTGCTTCAGGCCCTAGTGTGGTTCCGGCACGGCACACTGAGCCTTTGGTTGTTTCCTCTTCCTGGTGGGAAATGAGAGTTAAATTTGCCTGTCCAGACACCTCCAGCTAGTCTCTCATTGGTTCTCCCTATTCCTGTTCATTTTCCGCAGAAATTGCAAACTGGGCCAAACAGGAGGTTAAAGGCACTGACTCTCCAAGTGGGCAGAGTGTTAGTAAAGCGTCTGGAATGTTGCAGCCGAGTACCAGCGGAGGAAAACTGAGACACATTTGAACACGTTTCCCGGTCACATGGTGGATCATACTCTGGGTTCCACATGCATGTTTTAGCTGAAGGAAGAATCCCTTAAACCTGGAGAGTTGAGACCCATGTTATGGGTACCATGCAATATGACTTCAAAGGGTCTGCATTTGCTCACCGAACCTCAACAATCCTATCACTGCTGTGCTTATGCCGCTATACACATGCTTGTTTCTCTTTCGGAGACATAAATCCATAGGTTTTAAGATTCTTACTAGTCAGGTATATTCTTAGGCGTTTAATACGGAGTGTTGAGTCCACTCGTTGAGCAAGGAGTAGCTCTTGTCTATTACATATTTGGCTTATGGAACTTTATCTGTGCTAATTTCAATCGCTGGTTTTATGCAGCACCCCAACTCACCTTTCCCCTTAAGCAAGCATAAGTTGATTTTCTAAATTTGAGACCCTGTTCTGTTTTGTAATTCAGTTCCTCTGTAGCCAAGTTTACATTCCGTGTAGTAGTGATATCTTATGATGTTTCTTTTTCTGTGTGACTTATTTCACTTAGAATCATCGTACCTGAATCCACTCATTATGCTGCTACGGGCCTGATGACATAGATTTCATTGCTGAGTAATATTGCATTGTACGTAAGTACCACAACTTCTTTATCCATTTTTTCGCTTTTTGTGACATTGATCTTGTATCTTAAATGAGGTTCTTGTAAACAGAGCCGTCCCAAACTTTGGGGTGGCTGTGTCTTTTTGATTTTAATTTCCCTAAACTATAGGACCATAAGTGGAAGTGCCCTAGGCTCTGTTGCTTTGTTTTTTAGATGTTTCAGGAAACACCATACACTTCTCCCGAGTGGCTGTTGGCAATTTACATCCCGCCCATCAGCATAACAAGGCTCCCAGTTCTCCATGGCCTGTCCTGCCTTTCTGGATTTTACACTTTTTTCAGATGGCCCTTTTGACCAGGGGGCAGTGAGACTTCATTGTAGTGCAGATTTCCTTTGCAAGCTTGCTTGGTTGGCCAAAAAGGGCGTATGCGTTCTTTCCTGAATATATTCAGGAAAAAACGCATATGCCCTTTTTGGCCAAGTGCATCACTGTGGACCTTCTGCCTCCTTTCCTATGCTTTACATGCAATTCCAGTCTACCTCCTGAAATCGGTTTCCTGCAATTCTGCCTTGCTCTCAGTGCCTCTTCATAGCCTTACCTCAATATGCTTTTGGAAAATAGTTGGCCTTTATAACTCTGCAGGTTTTTGAATTGCAGTTGCCCTTAGTTCCATTTTTCAGCTCTTATTTTTGTGATCTTGCCTCATATCCACAGGATTTCTTCAGGCCCTATTCTTCTTCTGGGGCGCCTTGCTCTGCCTTTGGGTAATTCTTCTTCCTATGTGAAATTAGAGTGACATGTGGCCATTGAAACCGCTACAGCTATTTTCTCACTGGTTGCCCCTATTCCCATTCATCCTCCGCACTAACTGCAGACTGTTCGATCCCGGAACTTAAAGGCATTGACTCTCCATGTGGGGATGTTGTTAGTAAAGTGGCTGGAATGTTGATCCGGTGCCCCAGGAGAGGAAAATGAGGTGCGTTTTAGAAACCTTTCCCGATCATATGGTATACCATCTGCTGGATTTCCCATGCATGGTTTAGCTGTAGGAAGATTCCCTTCAACCTGCAGTGTTGGGACCCTTGGAATGAGTAGCATGAAGTATTGCATTAAACTTTCGGCAGTTGCTCACCAAAGCTCACCAATCCTCTCAGCCCCAAGTGTCCAGCCTTATGTCTTATCCAGCTGTGGGTTTATATGTGGTCATTCCAGGTTACATCACAACCCCTGAGCGAATTTTGTAAGAATTTTTCTCTCTTTCATTGTTTCTGCGTTTTGGTTTTAAAATTTATTTCTATAATGGGGTTTAGCTCATTTTCACTGCTGTGTTTGTGCCGCTCTGCACACACTTGATTCCCTTATGGAGATATATCAATACATGGGTTTTAAGATTCTTATTACTCAGATATATTTCTCTGCGGTGTATAGGGTGTGTTGAGGCCAGTTCATTGAGCAAGGTGTAGATCTTGTCTAATACCTATTTGGTTTATTGAACGGTATCTGTGCTAATTTCAAACTCTGGTTTTATACATCACCCCACCTCTCCTTTCCCCTTAAGCTGACATAAATGTGTTTTCTAAATGTGAGACACTGTTCCGTTTTGTAATTCATGTTTTGTGCAGCCATATTTATCCTCCCTCTATAAGTGATATCTTATGATATGTTTCTTTTTCTGTTTGACTTATTTCAAGTAGTATTATCGGACCTAAATCCACTCTTTATCCTTCTACTGGCCTTATTACATTGATTTCATGGTGAAGAGATATTCCATTGTACATAAGTACCACATTTTCTTTATCCATTGTTCTCTTTCCTGGGATATTTAAGGTGTACTGAAGTTGAGGTTCTTGTAAACAGAGTAGCCCTAAACTGTGGTGTGCTTGTGTCTTGTTGATGTTTAGACTTCCCTAGATATACTCCCATGATTGGAAGTGCCCTATGCTCTGTAGCTCTGTTTTTTAGATGATTTAGGAACCACCATACACTTCTCCAGAGTGGCTCTCGGCAGTTCACACACTGTCCATCAGCGTATAAAGGCTCCCTGTTCTCCATGACCTGTCCTGCCTTTCTGGATTCTATACTTTTTTCAGGTGGCCCTTTTGACCGGGGGCAGTGAGACTTCATTGTAGTGCAGATTTCCTTTGCAAGCTTGCTTGGTTGGCCAAAAAGGGCGTATGCGTTTTTTCCTGAATATATTCAGGAAAAAACGCATACGCCCTTTTTGGCCAAGTGCATCATTGTGGACGTTCTGCCTCTTTTCCTATGCTTTATATGCAATTCCAGTCTACCTCCTGAAATCGGTTTCCTGCAATTCAGTCCCGCTTTCAAGTCCTCTTGGCAACCTTACTTCAATATATTTTTGGACGATAGGTGTCATTTATAACTCTGCAGGTTTGTGAATGACAGTGCCCATGAGCTCCTTTCTTCAACTCGCTTTCTTGTGAGCTGGCCGCAACACCGCAGGATTGCTTCAGGCCCTAGTGTGGTTCCGGCATGGCACGCTGAGCCTTTGGTTAATTCCTCTTCCTGGTGGGAAATGAGAGTTAAATTTGCCCGTCCAGACACCTCCAGCTAGTCTCTCATTGGTTCTCCCTATTCCTGTTCATTTTCCGCAGAAATTGCAAACTGGGCCAAACAGGAAGTTAAAGGCACTGACTCTCCAAGTGGGGAGAGTGTTAGTAAAGCGTCTGGAATGTTGCACCCGAGTACCAGGGGACGAAAACTGAGACACATTTAACACGTTTCCCGATCACACGGTGGATCATAGTCTGGGATCCACGTGCATGATTTAGCTGAAGGAAGAATCCCTTAAACCTGGAGAGTTGAGACCCATGGAACGGGTACCATGCAATATGACTTCAAAGGGTCTGCATTTGCTCACCGAACCTCACCAATCCTATCACTGCTGCGTTTATGCCGCTGTACACACGCTTAATTCTCTTGCGGAGACATATAAATCCATAGGTTTTAAGATTCTTACTAGTCAGGTATATTATTAGGCGTTTAATATGGTGTGTTAAGTCCACTTCGTTGAGCAAGGAGTAGCTCTTGTCTATTACATATTTGGCTTATGGAACGGTATCTGTGCTAATTTCTATCTCTGGTTTTATGCAGCACCCCAACTCACCTTTCCCCTTAAGCAAGCATAAGTTGGTTTTCTACATTTGAGACCCTGTTCTGTTTTGTAATTCAGTTCCTGTGTAGCCAAGTTTACATTTCGTGTAGCAGTGATATCTTATGATGTTTCTTTTTCTGTGTGACTTATTTCAGTTAGAATCATCATACCTGAATCCACTCATTATGCTGCTACGGGCCTGATGACATAGATGTCATTGCTGAGTGATATTGCATTGTACGTAAGTACCACAACTTCTTTATCCATTTTTCGCTTTCTGCGACAATGAACTTGTACCGTAAACGAGGTTCTTGTAAACAGAGGCATCCCAAACTTTGGGGTGGCTGTGTTTTTGATTTTAATTTCCCTAAGCTATAGGACCATAAGTGGAAGTGCCCTAGGCTCTGTTGCTTTGTTTTTTAGATGATTCAGGAAACACCATACACTTCTCCAGAGTGGCTGTTGGCAATTTACATCCCGCCCATCAGCAAAACAAGGCTCCCAGTTCTCCATGGCCTGTCCTGCCTTTCTGGATTTTACACTTTTTTCGGATGGCCCTTTTGACCGGGGGGCAGTGAGACTTCATTGTAGTGCAGATTTCCTTTGCAAGCTTGCTTGGTTGGACAAAAAGGGCGTATGTGTTTTTTCCTGAATATATTCAGGAAAAAACGTATACGCCCTTTTTGACCAAGTGCATCATTGTGGACGTCCTGCCTCTTTTCCTATGCTTTACATGCAATTCCAGTCTACCTCCTGAAATCGGTTTCCTGCAATTCTGCCCCGCTTTCAAGTCCTCTTGGCAGCCTTACTTCAATATATTTTTGGACGATAGCTGCCATTTATAACTCTGCAGGTTTGTGAATGACAGTGCCCCTGAGCTCCTTTCTTCAACTCGCTTTCTTGTGAGCTGGCCGCAACACCGCAGGATTGCTTCAGGCCCTAGTGTGGTTCCGGCACGGCACACTGAGCCTTTGGTTGTTTCCTCTTCCTGGTGGGAAATGAGAGTTAAATTTGCCTGTCCAGACACCTCCAGCTAGTCTCTCATTGGTTCTCCCTATTCCTGTTCATTTTCCGCAGAAATTGCAAACTGGGCCAAACAGGAGGTTAAAGGCACTGACTCTCCAAGTGGGCAGAGTGTTAGTAAAGCGTCTGGAATGTTGCAGCCGAGTACCAGCGGAGGAAAACTGAGACACATTTGAACACGTTTCCCGGTCACATGGTGGATCATACTCTGGGTTCCACATGCATGTTTTAGCTGAAGGAAGAATCCCTTAAACCTGGAGAGTTGAGACCCATGTTATGGGTACCATGCAATATGACTTCAAAGGGTCTGCATTTGCTCACCGAACCTCAACAATCCTATCACTGCTGTGCTTATGCCGCTATACACATGCTTGTTTCTCTTTCGGAGACATAAATCCATAGGTTTTAAGATTCTTACTAGTCAGGTATATTCTTAGGCGTTTAATACGGAGTGTTGAGTCCACTCGTTGAGCAAGGAGTAGCTCTTGTCTATTACATATTTGGCTTATGGAACTTTATCTGTGCTAATTTCAATCGCTGGTTTTATGCAGCACCCCAACTCACCTTTCCCCTTAAGCAAGCATAAGTTGATTTTCTAAATTTGAGACCCTGTTCTGTTTTGTAATTCAGTTCCTCTGTAGCCAAGTTTACATTCCGTGTAGTAGTGATATCTTATGATGTTTCTTTTTCTGTGTGACTTATTTCACTTAGAATCATCGTACCTGAATCCACTCATTATGCTGCTACGGGCCTGATGACATAGATTTCATTGCTGAGTAATATTGCATTGTACGTAAGTACCACAACTTCTTTATCCATTTTTTCGCTTTTTGTGACATTGATCTTGTATCTTAAATGAGGTTCTTGTAAACAGAGCCGTCCCAAACTTTGGGGTGGCTGTGTCTTTTTGATTTTAATTTCCCTAAACTATAGGACCATAAGTGGAAGTGCCCTAGGCTCTGTTGCTTTGTTTTTTAGATGTTTCAGGAAACACCATACACTTCTCCCGAGTGGCTGTTGGCAATTTACATCCCGCCCATCAGCATAACAAGGCTCCCAGTTCTCCATGGCCTGTCCTGCCTTTCTGGATTTTACACTTTTTTCAGATGGCCCTTTTGACCAGGGGGCAGTGAGACTTCATTGTAGTGCAGATTTCCTTTGCAAGCTTGCTTGGTTGGCCAAAAAGGGCGTATGCGTTCTTTCCTGAATATATTCAGGAAAAAACGCATATGCCCTTTTTGGCCAAGTGCATCACTGTGGACCTTCTGCCTCCTTTCCTATGCTTTACATGCAATTCCAGTCTACCTCCTGAAATCGGTTTCCTGCAATTCTGCCTTGCTCTCAGTGCCTCTTCATAGCCTTACCTCAATATGCTTTTGGAAAATAGTTGGCCTTTATAACTCTGCAGGTTTTTGAATTGCAGTTGCCCTTAGTTCCATTTTTCAGCTCTTATTTTTGTGATCTTGCCTCATATCCACAGGATTTCTTCAGGCCCTATTCTTCTTCTGGGGCGCCTTGCTCTGCCTTTGGGTAATTCTTCTTCCTATGTGAAATTAGAGTGACATGTGGCCATTGAAACCGCTACAGCTATTTTCTCACTGGTTGCCCCTATTCCCATTCATCCTCCGCACTAACTGCAGACTGTTCGATCCCGGAACTTAAAGGCATTGACTCTCCATGTGGGGATGTTGTTAGTAAAGTGGCTGGAATGTTGATCCGGTGCCCCAGGAGAGGAAAATGAGGTGCGTTTTAGAAACCTTTCCCGATCATATGGTATACCATCTGCTGGATTTCCCATGCATGGTTTAGCTGTAGGAAGATTCCCTTCAACCTGCAGTGTTGGGACCCTTGGAATGAGTAGCATGAAGTATTGCATTAAACTTTCGGCAGTTGCTCACCAAAGCTCACCAATCCTCTCAGCCCCAAGTGTCCAGCCTTATGTCTTATCCAGCTGTGGGTTTATATGTGGTCATTCCAGGTTACATCACAACCCCTGAGCGAATTTTGTAAGAATTTTTCTCTCTTTCATTGTTTCTGCGTTTTGGTTTTAAAATTTATTTCTATAATGGGGTTTAGCTCATTTTCACTGCTGTGTTTGTGCCGCTCTGCACACACTTGATTCCCTTATGGAGATATATCAATACATGGGTTTTAAGATTCTTATTACTCAGATATATTTCTCTGCGGTGTATAGGGTGTGTTGAGGCCAGTTCATTGAGCAAGGTGTAGATCTTGTCTAATACCTATTTGGTTTATTGAACGGTATCTGTGCTAATTTCAAACTCTGGTTTTATACATCACCCCACCTCTCCTTTCCCCTTAAGCTGACATAAATGTGTTTTCTAAATGTGAGACACTGTTCCGTTTTGTAATTCATGTTTTGTGCAGCCATATTTATCCTCCCTCTATAAGTGATATCTTATGATATGTTTCTTTTTCTGTTTGACTTATTTCAAGTAGTATTATCGGACCTAAATCCACTCTTTATCCTTCTACTGGCCTTATTACATTGATTTCATGGTGAAGAGATATTCCATTGTACATAAGTACCACATTTTCTTTATCCATTGTTCTCTTTCCTGGGATATTTAAGGTGTACTGAAGTTGAGGTTCTTGTAAACAGAGTAGCCCTAAACTGTGGTGTGCTTGTGTCTTGTTGATGTTTAGACTTCCCTAGATATACTCCCATGATTGGAAGTGCCCTATGCTCTGTAGCTCTGTTTTTTAGATGATTTAGGAACCACCATACACTTCTCCAGAGTGGCTCTCGGCAGTTCACACACTGTCCATCAGCGTATAAAGGCTCCCTGTTCTCCATGACCTGTCCTGCCTTTCTGGATTCTATACTTTTTTCAGGTGGCCCTTTTGACTGGGGGCAGTGAGACTTCATTGTAGTGCAGATTTCCTTTGCAAGCTTGCTTGGTTGGCCAAAAAGGGCGTATGCGTTTTTTCCTGAATATATTCAGGAAAAAACGCATACGCCCTTTTTGGCCAAGTGCATCATTGTGGACGTTCTGCCTCTTTTCCTATGCTTTATATGCAATTCCAGTCTACCTCCTGAAATCGGTTTCCTGCAATTCAGTCCCGCTTTCAAGTCCTCTTGGCAACCTTACTTCAATATATTTTTGGACGATAGGTGTCATTTATAACTCTGCAGGTTTGTGAATGACAGTGCCCATGAGCTCCTTTCTTCAACTCGCTTTCTTGTGAGCTGGCCGCAACACCGCAGGATTGCTTCAGGCCCTAGTGTGGTTCCGGCATGGCACGCTGAGCCTTTGGTTAATTCCTCTTCCTGGTGGGAAATGAGAGTTAAATTTGCCCGTCCAGACACCTCCAGCTAGTCTCTCATTGGTTCTCCCTATTCCTGTTCATTTTCCGCAGAAATTGCAAACTGGGCCAAACAGGAAGTTAAAGGCACTGACTCTCCAAGTGGGGAGAGTGTTAGTAAAGCGTCTGGAATGTTGCACCCGAGTACCAGGGGACGAAAACTGAGACACATTTAACACGTTTCCCGATCACACGGTGGATCATAGTCTGGGATCCACGTGCATGATTTAGCTGAAGGAAGAATCCCTTAAACCTGGAGAGTTGAGACCCATGGAACGGGTACCATGCAATATGACTTCAAAGGGTCTGCATTTGCTCACCGAACCTCACCAATCCTATCACTGCTGCGTTTATGCCGCTGTACACACGCTTAATTCTCTTGCGGAGACATATAAATCCATAGGTTTTAAGATTCTTACTAGTCAGGTATATTCTTAGGCGTTTAATATGGCGTGTTAAGTCCACTTCGTTGAGCAAGGAGTAGCTCTTGTCTATTACATATTTGGCTTATGGAACGGTATCTGTGCTAATTTCTATCTCTGGTTTTATGCAGCACCCCAACTCACCTTTCCCCTTAAGCAAGCATAAGTTGGTTTTCTACATTTGAGACCCTGTTCTGTTTTGTAATTCAGTTCCTGTGTAGCCAAGTTTACATTTCGTGTAGCAGTGATATCTTATGATGTTTCTTTTTCTGTGTGACTTATTTCAGTTAGAATCATCATACCTGAATCCACTCATTATGCTGCTACGGGCCTGATGACATAGATGTCATTGCTGAGTGATATTGCATTGTACGTAAGTACCACAACTTCTTTATCCATTTTTCGCTTTCTGCGACAATGAACTTGTACCGTAAACGAGGTTCTTGTAAACAGAGGCATCCCAAACTTTGGGGTGGCTGTGTTTTTGATTTTAATTTCCCTAAGCTATAGGACCATAAGTGGAAGTGCCCTAGGCTCTGTTGCTTTGTTTTTTAGATGATTCAGGAAACACCATACACTTCTCCAGAGTGGCTGTTGGCAATTTACATCCCGCCCATCAGCAAAACAAGGCTCCCAGTTCTCCATGGCCTGTCCTGCCTTTCTGGATTTTACACTTTTTTCGGATGGCCCTTTTGACCGGGGGGCAGTGAGACTTCATTGTAGTGCAGATTTCCTTTGCAAGCTTGCTTGGTTGGACAAAAAGGGCGTATGTGTTTTTTCCTGAATATATTCAGGAAAAAACGTATACGCCCTTTTTGACCAAGTGCATCATTGTGGACGTCCTGCCTCTTTTCCTATGCTTTACATGCAATTCCAGTCTACCTCCTGAAATCGGTTTCCTGCAATTCTGCCCCGCTTTCAAGTCCTCTTGGCAGCCTTACTTCAATATATTTTTGGACGATAGCTGCCATTTATAACTCTGCAGGTTTGTGAATGACAGTGCCCCTGAGCTCCTTTCTTCAACTCGCTTTCTTGTGAGCTGGCCGCAACACCGCAGGATTGCTTCAGGCCCTAGTGTGGTTCCGGCACGGCACACTGAGCCTTTGGTTGTTTCCTCTTCCTGGTGGGAAATGAGAGTTAAATTTGCCTGTCCAGACACCTCCAGCTAGTCTCTCATTGGTTCTCCCTATTCCTGTTCATTTTCCGCAGAAATTGCAAACTGGGCCAAACAGGAGGTTAAAGGCACTGACTCTCCAAGTGGGCAGAGTGTTAGTAAAGCGTCTGGAATGTTGCAGCCGAGTACCAGCGGAGGAAAACTGAGACACATTTGAACACGTTTCCCGGTCACATGGTGGATCATACTCTGGGTTCCACATGCATGTTTTAGCTGAAGGAAGAATCCCTTAAACCTGGAGAGTTGAGACCCATGTTATGGGTACCATGCAATATGACTTCAAAGGGTCTGCATTTGCTCACCGAACCTCAACAATCCTATCACTGCTGTGCTTATGCCGCTATACACATGCTTGTTTCTCTTTCGGAGACATAAATCCATAGGTTTTAAGATTCTTACTAGTCAGGTATATTCTTAGGCGTTTAATACGGAGTGTTGAGTCCACTCGTTGAGCAAGGAGTAGCTCTTGTCTATTACATATTTGGCTTATGGAACTTTATCTGTGCTAATTTCAATCGCTGGTTTTATGCAGCACCCCAACTCACCTTTCCCCTTAAGCAAGCATAAGTTGATTTTCTAAATTTGAGACCCTGTTCTGTTTTGTAATTCAGTTCCTCTGTAGCCAAGTTTACATTCCGTGTAGTAGTGATATCTTATGATGTTTCTTTTTCTGTGTGACTTATTTCACTTAGAATCATCGTACCTGAATCCACTCATTATGCTGCTACGGGCCTGATGACATAGATTTCATTGCTGAGTAATATTGCATTGTACGTAAGTACCACAACTTCTTTATCCATTTTTTCGCTTTTTGTGACATTGATCTTGTATCTTAAATGAGGTTCTTGTAAACAGAGCCGTCCCAAACTTTGGGGTGGCTGTGTCTTTTTGATTTTAATTTCCCTAAACTATAGGACCATAAGTGGAAGTGCTCTGCACACACTTGATTCCCTTATGGAGATATATCAATACATGGGTTTTAAGATTCTTATTACTCAGATATATTTCTCTGCGGTGTATAGGGTGTGTTGAGGCCAGTTCATTGAGCAAGGTGTAGATCTTGTCTAATACCTATTTGGTTTATTGAACGGTATCTGTGCTAATTTCAAACTCTGGTTTTATACATCACCCCACCTCTCCTTTCCCCTTAAGCTGACATAAATGTGTTTTCTAAATGTGAGACACTGTTCTGTTTTGTAATTCATGTTTTGTGCAGCCATATTTATCCTCCCTCTATAAGTGATATCTTATGATATGTTTCTTTTTCTGTTTGACTTATTTCAAGTAGTATTATCGGACCTAAATCCACTCTTTATCCTTCTACTGGCCTTATTACATTGATTTCATGGTGAAGAGATATTCCATTGTACATAAGTACCACATTTTCTTTATCCATTGTTCTCTTTCCTGGGATATTTAAGGTGTACTGAAGTTGAGGTTCTTGTAAACAGAGTAGCCCTAAACTGTGGTGTGCTTGTGTCTTGTTGATGTTTAGACTTCCCTAGATATACTCCCATGATTGGAAGTGCCCTATGCTCTGTAGCTCTGTTTTTTAGATGATTTAGGAACCACCATACACTTCTCCAGAGTGGCTCTCGGCAGTTCACACACTGTCCATCAGCGTATAAAGGCTCCCTGTTCTCCATGACCTGTCCTGCCTTTCTGGATTCTATACTTTTTTCAGGTGGCCCTTTTGACCGGGGGCAGTGAGACTTCATTGTAGTGCAGATTTCCTTTGCAAGCTTGCTTGGTTATTGCTTGGTATTCAGGAAAAAACGCATACGCCCTTTTTGGCCAAGTGCATCATTGTGGACGTTCTGCCTCTTTTCCTATGCTTTATATGCAATTCCAGTCTACCTCCTGAAATCGGTTTCCTGCAATTCAGTCCCGCTTTCAAGTCCTCTTGGCAACCTTACTTCAATATATTTTTGGACGATAGGTGTCATTTATAACTCTGCAGGTTTGTGAATGACAGTGCCCATGAGCTCCTTTCTTCAACTCGCTTTCTTGTGAGCTGGCCGCAACACCGCAGGATTGCTTCAGGCCCTAGTGTGGTTCCGGCATGGCACGCTGAGCCTTTGGTTAATTCCTCTTCCTGGTGGGAAATGAGAGTTAAATTTGCCCGTCCAGACACCTCCAGCTAGTCTCTCATTGGTTCTCCCTATTCCTGTTCATTTTCCGCAGAAATTGCAAACTGGGCCAAACAGGAAGTTAAAGGCACTGACTCTCCAAGTGGGGAGAGTGTTAGTAAAGCGTCTGGAATGTTGCACCCGAGTACCAGGGGACGAAAACTGAGACACATTTAACACGTTTCCCGATCACACGGTGGATCATAGTCTGGGATCCACGTGCATGATTTAGCTGAAGGAAGAATCCCTTAAACCTGGAGAGTTGAGACCCATGGAACGGGTACCATGCAATATGACTTCAAAGGGTCTGCATTTGCTCACCGAACCTCACCAATCCTATCACTGCTGCGTTTATGCCGCTGTACACACGCTTAATTCTCTTGCGGAGACATATAAATCCATAGGTTTTAAGATTCTTACTAGTCAGGTATATTATTAGGCGTTTAATATGGCGTGTTAAGTCCACTTCGTTGAGCAAGGAGTAGCTCTTGTCTATTACATATTTGGCTTATGGAACGGTATCTGTGCTAATTTCTATCTCTGGTTTTATGCAGCACCCCAACTCACCTTTCCCCTTAAGCAAGCATAAGTTGGTTTTCTACATTTGAGACCCTGTTCTGTTTTGTAATTCAGTTCCTGTGTAGCCAAGTTTACATTTCGTGTAGCAGTGATATCTTATGATGTTTCTTTTTCTGTGTGACTTATTTCAGTTAGAATCATCATACCTGAATCCACTCATTATGCTGCTACGGGCCTGATGACATAGATGTCATTGCTGAGTGATATTGCATTGTACGTAAGTACCACAACTTCTTTATCCATTTTTCGCTTTCTGCGACAATGAACTTGTACCGTAAACGAGGTTCTTGTAAACAGAGGCATCCCAAACTTTGGGGTGGCTGTGTTTTTGATTTTAATTTCCCTAAGCTATAGGACCATAAGTGGAAGTGCCCTAGGCTCTGTTGCTTTGTTTTTTAGATGATTCAGGAAACACCATACACTTCTCCAGAGTGGCTGTTGGCAATTTACATCCCGCCCATCAGCAAAACAAGGCTCCCAGTTCTCCATGGCCTGTCCTGCCTTTCTGGATTTTACACTTTTTTCGGATGGCCCTTTTGACCGGGGGGCAGTGAGACTTCATTGTAGTGCAGATTTCCTTTGCAAGCTTGCTTGGTTGGACAAAAAGGGCGTATGTGTTTTTTCCTGAATATATTCAGGAAAAAACGTATACGCCCTTTTTGACCAAGTGCATCATTGTGGACGTCCTGCCTCTTTTCCTATGCTTTACATGCAATTCCAGTCTACCTCCTGAAATCGGTTTCCTGCAATTCTGCCCCGCTTTCAAGTCCTCTTGGCAGCCTTACTTCAATATATTTTTGGACGATAGCTGCCATTTATAACTCTGCAGGTTTGTGAATGACAGTGCCCCTGAGCTCCTTTCTTCAACTCGCTTTCTTGTGAGCTGGCCGCAACACCGCAGGATTGCTTCAGGCCCTAGTGTGGTTCCGGCACGGCACACTGAGCCTTTGGTTGTTTCCTCTTCCTGGTGGGAAATGAGAGTTAAATTTGCCTGTCCAGACACCTCCAGCTAGTCTCTCATTGGTTCTCCCTATTCCTGTTCATTTTCCGCAGAAATTGCAAACTGGGCCAAACAGGAGGTTAAAGGCACTGACTCTCCAAGTGGGCAGAGTGTTAGTAAAGCGTCTGGAATGTTGCAGCCGAGTACCAGCGGAGGAAAACTGAGACACATTTGAACACGTTTCCCGGTCACATGGTGGATCATACTCTGGGTTCCACATGCATGTTTTAGCTGAAGGAAGAATCCCTTAAACCTGGAGAGTTGAGACCCATGTTATGGGTACCATGCAATATGACTTCAAAGGGTCTGCATTTGCTCACCGAACCTCAACAATCCTATCACTGCTGTGCTTATGCCGCTATACACATGCTTGTTTCTCTTTCGGAGACATAAATCCATAGGTTTTAAGATTCTTACTAGTCAGGTATATTCTTAGGCGTTTAATACGGAGTGTTGAGTCCACTCGTTGAGCAAGGAGTAGCTCTTGTCTATTACATATTTGGCTTATGGAACTTTATCTGTGCTAATTTCAATCGCTGGTTTTATGCAGCACCCCAACTCACCTTTCCCCTTAAGCAAGCATAAGTTGATTTTCTAAATTTGAGACCCTGTTCTGTTTTGTAATTCAGTTCCTCTGTAGCCAAGTTTACATTCCGTGTAGTAGTGATATCTTATGATGTTTCTTTTTCTGTGTGACTTATTTCACTTAGAATCATCGTACCTGAATCCACTCATTATGCTGCTACGGGCCTGATGACATAGATTTCATTGCTGAGTAATATTGCATTGTACGTAAGTACCACAACTTCTTTATCCATTTTTTCGCTTTTTGTGACATTGATCTTGTATCTTAAATGAGGTTCTTGTAAACAGAGCCGTCCCAAACTTTGGGGTGGCTGTGTCTTTTTGATTTTAATTTCCCTAAACTATAGGACCATAAGTGGAAGTGCCCTAGGCTCTGTTGCTTTGTTTTTTAGATGTTTCAGGAAACACCATACACTTCTCCCGAGTGGCTGTTGGCAATTTACATCCCGCCCATCAGCATAACAAGGCTCCCAGTTCTCCATGGCCTGTCCTGCCTTTCTGGATTTTACACTTTTTTCAGATGGCCCTTTTGACCAGGGGGCAGTGAGACTTCATTGTAGTGCAGATTTCCTTTGCAAGCTTGCTTGGTTGGCCAAAAAGGGCGTATGCGTTCTTTCCTGAATATATTCAGGAAAAAACGCATATGCCCTTTTTGGCCAAGTGCATCACTGTGGACCTTCTGCCTCCTTTCCTATGCTTTACATGCAATTCCAGTCTACCTCCTGAAATCGGTTTCCTGCAATTCTGCCTTGCTCTCAGTGCCTCTTCATAGCCTTACCTCAATATGCTTTTGGAAAATAGTTGGCCTTTATAACTCTGCAGGTTTTTGAATTGCAGTTGCCCTTAGTTCCATTTTTCAGCTCTTATTTTTGTGATCTTGCCTCATATCCACAGGATTTCTTCAGGCCCTATTCTTCTTCTGGGGCGCCTTGCTCTGCCTTTGGGTAATTCTTCTTCCTATGTGAAATTAGAGTGACATGTGGCCATTGAAACCGCTACAGCTATTTTCTCACTGGTTGCCCCTATTCCCATTCATCCTCCGCACTAACTGCAGACTGTTCGATCCCGGAACTTAAAGGCATTGACTCTCCATGTGGGGATGTTGTTAGTAAAGTGGCTGGAATGTTGATCCGGTGCCCCAGGAGAGGAAAATGAGGTGCGTTTTAGAAACCTTTCCCGATCATATGGTATACCATCTGCTGGATTTCCCATGCATGGTTTAGCTGTAGGAAGATTCCCTTCAACCTGCAGTGTTGGGACCCTTGGAATGAGTAGCATGAAGTATTGCATTAAACTTTCGGCAGTTGCTCACCAAAGCTCACCAATCCTCTCAGCCCCAAGTGTCCAGCCTTATGTCTTATCCAGCTGTGGGTTTATATGTGGTCATTCCAGGTTACATCACAACCCCTGAGCGAATTTTGTAAGAATTTTTCTCTCTTTCATTGTTTCTGCGTTTTGGTTTTAAAATTTATTTCTATAATGGGGTTTAGCTCATTTTCACTGCTGTGTTTGTGCCGCTCTGCACACACTTGATTCCCTTATGGAGATATATCAATACATGGGTTTTAAGAGTCTTATTACTCAGATATATTTCTCTGCGGTGTATAGGGTGTGTTGAGGCCAGTTCATTGAGCAAGGTGTAGATCTTGTCTAATACCTATTTGGTTTATTGAACGGTATCTGTGCTAATTTCAAACTCTGGTTTTATACATCACCCCACCTCTCCTTTCCCCTTAAGCTGACATAAATGTGTTTTCTAAATGTGAGACACTGTTCTGTTTTGTAATTCATGTTTTGTGCAGCCATATTTATCCTCCCTCTATAAGTGATATCTTATGATATGTTTCTTTTTCTGTTTGACTTATTTCAAGTAGTATTATCGGACCTAAATCCACTCTTTATCCTTCTACTGGCCTTATTACATTGATTTCATGGTGAAGAGATATTCCATTGTACATAAGTACCACATTTTCTTTATCCATTGTTCTCTTTCCTGGGATATTTAAGGTGTACTGAAGTTGAGGTTCTTGTAAACAGAGTAGCCCTAAACTGTGGTGTGCTTGTGTCTTGTTGATGTTTAGACTTCCCTAGATATACTCCCATGATTGGAAGTGCCCTATGCTCTGTAGCTCTGTTTTTTAGATGATTTAGGAACCACCATACACTTCTCCAGAGTGGCTCTCGGCAGTTCACACACTGTCCATCAGCGTATAAAGGCTCCCTGTTCTCCATGACCTGTCCTGCCTTTCTGGATTCTATACTTTTTTCAGGTGGCCCTTTTGACCGGGGGCAGTGAGACTTCATTGTAGTGCAGATTTCCTTTGCAAGCTTGCTTGGTTGGCCAAAAAGGGCGTATGCGTTTTTTCCTGAATATATTCAGGAAAAAACGCATACGCCCTTTTTGGCCAAGTGCATCATTGTGGACGTTCTGCCTCTTTTCCTATGCTTTATATGCAATTCCAGTCTACCTCCTGAAATCGGTTTCCTGCAATTCAGTCCCGCTTTCAAGTCCTCTTGGCAACCTTACTTCAATATATTTTTGGATGATAGGTGTCATTTATAACTCTGCAGGTTTGTGAATGACAGTGCCCATGAGCTCCTTTCTTCAACTCGCTTTCTTGTGAGCTGGCCGCAACACCGCAGGATTGCTTCAGGCCCTAGTGTGGTTCCGGCATGGCACGCTGAGCCTTTGGTTAATTCCTCTTCCTGGTGGGAAATGAGAGTTAAATTTGCCCGTCCAGACACCTCCAGCTAGTCTCTCATTGGTTCTCCCTATTCCTGTTCATTTTCCGCAGAAATTGCAAACTGGGCCAAACAGGAAGTTAAAGGCACTGACTCTCCAAGTGGGGAGAGTGTTAGTAAAGCGTCTGGAATGTTGCACCCGAGTACCAGGGGACGAAAACTGAGACACATTTAACACGTTTCCTGATCACACGGTGGATCATAGTCTGGGATCCACGTGCATGATTTAGCTGTAGGAAGAATCCCTTAAATCTGGAGAGTTGAGACCCATGGAACGGGTACCATGCAATATGACTTCAAAGGGTCTGCATTTGCTCACCGAACCTCACCAATCCTATCACTGCTGCGTTTATGCCGCTGTACACACGCTTAATTCTCTTGCGGAGACATATAAATCCATAGGTTTTAAGATTCTTACTAGTCAGGTATATTATTAGGCGTTTAATATGGCGTGTTAAGTCCACTTCGTTGAGCAAGGAGTAGCTCTTGTCTATTACATATTTGGCTTATGGAACGGTATCTGTGCTAATTTCTATCTCTGGTTTTATGCAGCACCCCAACTCACCTTTCCCCTTAAGCAAGCATAAGTTGGTTTTCTACATTTGAGACCCTGTTCTGTTTTGTAATTCAGTTCCTGTGTAGCCAAGTTTACATTTCGTGTAGCAGTGATATCTTATGATGTTTCTTTTTCTGTGTGACTTATTTCAGTTAGAATCATCATACCTGAATCCACTCATTATGCTGCTACGGGCCTGATGACATAGATGTCATTGCTGAGTGATATTGCATTGTACGTAAGTACCACAACTTCTTTATCCATTTTTCGCTTTCTGCGACAATGAACTTGTACCGTAAACGAGGTTCTTGTAAACAGAGGCATCCCAAACTTTGGGGTGGCTGTGTTTTTGATTTTAATTTCCCTAAGCTATAGGACCATAAGTGGAAGTGCCCTAGGCTCTGTTGCTTTGTTTTTTAGATGATTCAGGAAACACCATACACTTCTCCAGAGTGGCTGTTGGCAATTTACATCCCGCCCATCAGCAAAACAAGGCTCCCAGTTCTCCATGGCCTGTCCTGCCTTTCTGGATTTTACACTTTTTTCGGATGGCCCTTTTGACCGGGGGGCAGTGAGACTTCATTGTAGTGCAGATTTCCTTTGCAAGCTTGCTTGGTTGGACAAAAAGGGCGTATGTGTTTTTTCCTGAATATATTCAGGAAAAAACGTATACGCCCTTTTTGACCAAGTGCATCATTGTGGACGTCCTGCCTCTTTTCCTATGCTTTACATGCAATTCCAGTCTACCTCCTGAAATCGGTTTCCTGCAATTCTGCCCCGCTTTCAAGTCCTCTTGGCAGCCTTACTTCAATATATTTTTGGACGATAGCTGCCATTTATAACTCTGCAGGTTTGTGAATGACAGTGCCCCTGAGCTCCTTTCTTCAACTCGCTTTCTTGTGAGCTGGCCGCAACACCGCAGGATTGCTTCAGGCCCTAGTGTGGTTCCGGCACGGCACACTGAGCCTTTGGTTGTTTCCTCTTCCTGGTGGGAAATGAGAGTTAAATTTGCCTGTCCAGACACCTCCAGCTAGTCTCTCATTGGTTCTCCCTATTCCTGTTCATTTTCCGCAGAAATTGCAAACTGGGCCAAACAGGAGGTTAAAGGCACTGACTCTCCAAGTGGGCAGAGTGTTAGTAAAGCGTCTGGAATGTTGCAGCCGAGTACCAGCGGAGGAAAACTGAGACACATTTGAACACGTTTCCCGGTCACATGGTGGATCATACTCTGGGTTCCACATGCATGTTTTAGCTGAAGGAAGAATCCCTTAAACCTGGAGAGTTGAGACCCATGTTATGGGTACCATGCAATATGACTTCAAAGGGTCTGCATTTGCTCACCGAACCTCAACAATCCTATCACTGCTGTGCTTATGCCGCTATACACATGCTTGTTTCTCTTTCGGAGACATAAATCCATAGGTTTTAAGATTCTTACTAGTCAGGTATATTCTTAGGCGTTTAATACGGAGTGTTGAGTCCACTCGTTGAGCAAGGAGTAGCTCTTGTCTATTACATATTTGGCTTATGGAACTTTATCTGTGCTAATTTCAATCGCTGGTTTTATGCAGCACCCCAACTCACCTTTCCCCTTAAGCAAGCATAAGTTGATTTTCTAAATTTGAGACCCTGTTCTGTTTTGTAATTCAGTTCCTCTGTAGCCAAGTTTACATTCCGTGTAGTAGTGATATCTTATGATGTTTCTTTTTCTGTGTGACTTATTTCACTTAGAATCATCGTACCTGAATCCACTCATTATGCTGCTACGGGCCTGATGACATAGATTTCATTGCTGAGTAATATTGCATTGTACGTAAGTACCACAACTTCTTTATCCATTTTTTCGCTTTTTGTGACATTGATCTTGTATCTTAAATGAGGTTCTTGTAAACAGAGCCGTCCCAAACTTTGGGGTGGCTGTGTCTTTTTGATTTTAATTTCCCTAAACTATAGGACCATAAGTGGAAGTGCCCTAGGCTCTGTTGCTTTGTTTTTTAGATGTTTCAGGAAACACCATACACTTCTCCCCAGTGGCTGTTGGCAATTTACATCCCGCCCATCAGCATAACAAGGCTCCCAGTTCTCCATGGCCTGTCCTGCCTTTCTGGATTTTACACTTTTTTCAGATGGCCCTTTTGACCAGGGGGCAGTGAGACTTCATTGTAGTGCAGATTTCCTTTGCAAGCTTGCTTGGTTGGCCAAAAAGGGCGTATGCGTTCTTTCCTGAATATATTCAGGAAAAAACGCATATGCCCTTTTTGGCCAAGTGCATCACTGTGGACCTTCTGCCTCCTTTCCTATGCTTTACATGCAATTCCAGTCTACCTCCTGAAATCGGTTTCCTGCAATTCTGCCTTGCTCTCAGTGCCTCTTCATAGCCTTACCTCAATATGCTTTTGGAAAATAGTTGGCCTTTATAACTCTGCAGGTTTTTGAATTGCAGTTGCCCTTAGTTCCATTTTTCAGCTCTTATTTTTGTGATCTTGCCTCATATCCACAGGATTTCTTCAGGCCCTATTCTTCTTCTGGGGCGCCTTGCTCTGCCTTTGGGTAATTCTTCTTCCTATGTGAAATTAGAGTGACATGTGGCCATTGAAACCGCTACAGCTATTTTCTCACTGGTTGCCCCTATTCCCATTCATCCTCCGCACTAACTGCAGACTGTTCGATCCCGGAACTTAAAGGCATTGACTCTCCATGTGGGGATGTTGTTAGTAAAGTGGCTGGAATGTTGATCCGGTGCCCCAGGAGAGGAAAATGAGGTGCGTTTTAGAAACCTTTCCCGATCATATGGTATACCATCTGCTGGATTTCCCATGCATGGTTTAGCTGTAGGAAGATTCCCTTCAACCTGCAGTGTTGGGACCCTTGGAATGAGTAGCATGAAGTATTGCATTAAACTTTCGGCAGTTGCTCACCAAAGCTCACCAATCCTCTCAGCCCCAAGTGTCCAGCCTTATGTCTTATCCAGCTGTGGGTTTATATGTGGTCATTCCAGGTTACATCACAACCCCTGAGCGAATTTTGTAAGAATTTTTCTCTCTTTCATTGTTTCTGCGTTTTGGTTTTAAAATTTATTTCTATAATGGGGTTTAGCTCATTTTCACTGCTGTGTTTGTGCCGCTCTGCACACACTTGATTCCCTTATGGAGATATATCAATACATGGGTTTTAAGATTCTTATTACTCAGATATATTTCTCTGCGGTGTATAGGGTGTGTTGAGGCCAGTTCATTGAGCAAGGTGTAGATCTTGTCTAATACCTATTTGGTTTATTGAACGGTATCTGTGCTAATTTCAAACTCTGGTTTTATACATCACCCCACCTCTCCTTTCCCCTTAAGCTGACATAAATGTGTTTTCTAAATGTGAGACACTGTTCCGTTTTGTAATTCATGTTTTGTGCAGCCATATTTATCCTCCCTCTATAAGTGATATCTTATGATATGTTTCTTTTTCTGTTTGACTTATTTCAAGTAGTATTATCGGACCTAAATCCACTCTTTATCCTTCTACTGGCCTTATTACATTGATTTCATGGTGAAGAGATATTCCATTGTACATAAGTACCACATTTTCTTTATCCATTGTTCTCTTTCCTGGGATATTTAAGGTGTACTGAAGTTGAGGTTCTTGTAAACAGAGTAGCCCTAAACTGTGGTGTGCTTGTGTCTTGTTGATGTTTAGACTTCCCTAGATATACTCCCATGATTGGAAGTGCCCTATGCTCTGTAGCTCTGTTTTTTAGATGATTTAGGAACCACCATACACTTCTCCAGAGTGGCTCTCGGCAGTTCACACACTGTCCATCAGCGTATAAAGGCTCCCTGTTCTCCATGACCTGTCCTGCCTTTCTGGATTCTATACTTTTTTCAGGTGGCCCTTTTGACCGGGGGCAGTGAGACTTCATTGTAGTGCAGATTTCCTTTGCAAGCTTGCTTGGTTGGCCAAAAAGGGCGTATGCGTTTTTTCCTGAATATATTCAGGAAAAAACGCATACGCCCTTTTTGGCCAAGTGCATCATTGTGGACGTTCTGCCTCTTTTCCTATGCTTTATATGCAATTCCAGTCTACCTCCTGAAATCGGTTTCCTGCAATTCAGTCCCGCTTTCAAGTCCTCTTGGCAACCTTACTTCAATATATTTTTGGACGATAGGTGTCATTTATAACTCTGCAGGTTTGTGAATGACAGTGCCCATGAGCTCCTTTCTTCAACTCGCTTTCTTGTGAGCTGGCCGCAACACCGCAGGATTGCTTCAGGCCCTAGTGTGGTTCCGGCATGGCACGCTGAGCCTTTGGTTAATTCCTCTTCCTGGTGGGAAATGAGAGTTAAATTTGCCCGTCCAGACACCTCCAGCTAGTCTCTCATTGGTTCTCCCTATTCCTGTTCATTTTCCGCAGAAATTGCAAACTGGGCCAAACAGGAAGTTAAAGGCACTGACTCTCCAAGTGGGGAGAGTGTTAGTAAAGCGTCTGGAATGTTGCACCCGAGTACCAGGGGACGAAAACTGAGACACATTTAACACGTTTCCCGATCACACGGTGGATCATAGTCTGGGATCCACGTGCATGATTTAGCTGAAGGAAGAATCCCTTAAACCTGGAGAGTTGAGACCCATGGAACGGGTACCATGCAATATGACTTCAAAGGGTCTGCATTTGCTCACCGAACCTCACCAATCCTATCACTGCTGCGTTTATGCCGCTGTACACACGCTTAATTCTCTTGCGGAGACATATAAATCCATAGGTTTTAAGATTCTTACTAGTCAGGTATATTCTTAGGCGTTTAATATGGCGTGTTAAGTCCACTTCGTTGAGCAAGGAGTAGCTCTTGTCTATTACATATTTGGCTTATGGAACGGTATCTGTGCTAATTTCTATCTCTGGTTTTATGCAGCACCCCAACTCACCTTTCCCCTTAAGCAAGCATAAGTTGGTTTTCTACATTTGAGACCCTGTTCTGTTTTGTAATTCAGTTCCTGTGTAGCCAAGTTTACATTTCGTGTAGCAGTGATATCTTATGATGTTTCTTTTTCTGTGTGACTTATTTCAGTTAGAATCATCATACCTGAATCCACTCATTATGCTGCTACGGGCCTGATGACATAGATGTCATTGCTGAGTGATATTGCATTGTACGTAAGTACCACAACTTCTTTATCCATTTTTCGCTTTCTGCGACAATGAACTTGTACCGTAAACGAGGTTCTTGTAAACAGAGGCATCCCAAACTTTGGGGTGGCTGTGTTTTTGATTTTAATTTCCCTAAGCTATAGGACCATAAGTGGAAGTGCCCTAGGCTCTGTTGCTTTGTTTTTTAGATGATTCAGGAAACACCATACACTTCTCCAGAGTGGCTGTTGGCAATTTACATCCCGCCCATCAGCAAAACAAGGCTCCCAGTTCTCCATGGCCTGTCCTGCCTTTCTGGATTTTACACTTTTTTCGGATGGCCCTTTTGACCGGGGGGCAGTGAGACTTCATTGTAGTGCAGATTTCCTTTGCAAGCTTGCTTGGTTGGACAAAAAGGGCGTATGTGTTTTTTCCTGAATATATTCAGGAAAAAACGTATACGCCCTTTTTGACCAAGTGCATCATTGTGGACGTCCTGCCTCTTTTCCTATGCTTTACATGCAATTCCAGTCTACCTCCTGAAATCGGTTTCCTGCAATTCTGCCCCGCTTTCAAGTCCTCTTGGCAGCCTTACTTCAATATATTTTTGGACGATAGCTGCCATTTATAACTCTGCAGGTTTGTGAATGACAGTGCCCCTGAGCTCCTTTCTTCAACTCGCTTTCTTGTGAGCTGGCCGCAACACCGCAGGATTGCTTCAGGCCCTAGTGTGGTTCCGGCACGGCACACTGAGCCTTTGGTTGTTTCCTCTTCCTGGTGGGAAATGAGAGTTAAATTTGCCTGTCCAGACACCTCCAGCTAGTCTCTCATTTGTTCTCCCTATTCCTGTTCATTTTCCGCAGAAATTGCAAACTGGGCCAAACAGGAGGTTAAAGGCACTGACTCTCCAAGTGGGCAGAGTGTTAGTAAAGCGTCTGGAATGTTGCAGCCGAGTACCAGCGGAGGAAAACTGAGACACATTTGAACACGTTTCCCGGTCACATGGTGGATCATACTCTGGGTTCCACATGCATGTTTTAGCTGAAGGAAGAATCCCTTAAACCTGGAGAGTTGAGACCCATGTTATGGGTACCATGCAATATGACTTCAAAGGGTCTGCATTTGCTCACCGAACCTCAACAATCCTATCACTGCTGTGCTTATGCCGCTATACACATGCTTGTTTCTCTTTCGGAGACATAAATCCATAGGTTTTAAGATTCTTACTAGTCAGGTATATTCTTAGGCGTTTAATACGGAGTGTTGAGTCCACTCGTTGAGCAAGGAGTAGCTCTTGTCTATTACATATTTGGCTTATGGAACTTTATCTGTGCTAATTTCAATCGCTGGTTTTATGCAGCACCCCAACTCACCTTTCCCCTTAAGCAAGCATAAGTTGATTTTCTAAATTTGAGACCCTGTTCTGTTTTGTAATTCAGTTCCTCTGTAGCCAAGTTTACATTCCGTGTAGTAGTGATATCTTATGATGTTTCTTTTTCTGTGTGACTTATTTCACTTAGAATCATCGTACCTGAATCCACTCATTATGCTGCTACGGGCCTGATGACATAGATTTCATTGCTGAGTAATATTGCATTGTACGTAAGTACCACAACTTCTTTATCCATTTTTTCGCTTTTTGTGACATTGATCTTGTATCTTAAATGAGGTTCTTGTAAACAGAGCCGTCCCAAACTTTGGGGTGGCTGTGTCTTTTTGATTTTAATTTCCCTAAACTATAGGACCATAAGTGGAAGTGCCCTAGGCTCTGTTGCTTTGTTTTTTAGATGTTTCAGGAAACACCATACACTTCTCCCGAGTGGCTGTTGGCAATTTACATCCCGCCCATCAGCATAACAAGGCTCCCAGTTCTCCATGGCCTGTCCTGCCTTTCTGGATTTTACACTTTTTTCAGATGGCCCTTTTGACCAGGGGGCAGTGAGACTTCATTGTAGTGCAGATTTCCTTTGCAAGCTTGCTTGGTTGGCCAAAAAGGGCGTATGCGTTCTTTCCTGAATATATTCAGGAAAAAACGCATATGCCCTTTTTGGCCAAGTGCATCACTGTGGACCTTCTGCCTCCTTTCCTATGCTTTACATGCAATTCCAGTCTACCTCCTGAAATCGGTTTCCTGCAATTCTGCCTTGCTCTCAGTGCCTCTTCATAGCCTTACCTCAATATGCTTTTGGAAAATAGTTGGCCTTTATAACTCTGCAGGTTTTTGAATTGCAGTTGCCCTTAGTTCCATTTTTCAGCTCTTATTTTTGTGATCTTGCCTCATATCCACAGGATTTCTTCAGGCCCTATTCTTCTTCTGGGGCGCCTTGCTGTGCCTTTGGGTAATTCTTCTTCCTATGTGAAATTAGAGTGACATGTGGCCATTGAAACCGCTACAGCTATTTTCTCACTGGTTGCCCCTATTCCCATTCATCCTCCGCACTAACTGCAGACTGTTCGATCCCGGAACTTAAAGGCATTGACTCTCCATGTGGGGATGTTGTTAGTAAAGTGGCTGGAATGTTGATCCGGTGCCCCAGGAGAGGAAAATGAGGTGCGTTTTAGAAACCTTTCCCGATCATATGGTATACCATCTGCTGGATTTCCCATGCATGGTTTAGCTGTAGGAAGATTCCCTTCAACCTGCAGTGTTGGGACCCTTGGAATGAGTAGCATGAAGTATTGCATTAAACTTTCGGCAGTTGCTCACCAAAGCTCACCAATCCTCTCAGCCCCAAGTGTCCAGCCTTATGTCTTATCCAGCTGTGGGTTTATATGTGGTCATTCCAGGTTACATCACAACCCCTGAGCGAATTTTGTAAGAATTTTTCTCTCTTTCATTGTTTCTGCGTTTTGGTTTTAAAATTTATTTCTATAATGGGGTTTAGCTCATTTTCACTGCTGTGTTTGTGCCGCTCTGCACACACTTGATTCCCTTATGGAGATATATCAATACATGGGTTTTAAGATTCTTATTACTCAGATATATTTCTCTGCGGTGTATAGGGTGTGTTGAGGCCAGTTCATTGAGCAAGGTGTAGATCTTGTCTAATACCTATTTGGTTTATTGAACGGTATCTGTGCTAATTTCAAACTCTGGTTTTATACATCACCCCACCTCTCCTTTCCCCTTAAGCTGACATAAATGTGTTTTCTAAATGTGAGACACTGTTCCGTTTTGTAATTCATGTTTTGTGCAGCCATATTTATCCTCCCTCTATAAGTGATATCTTATGATATGTTTCTTTTTCTGTTTGACTTATTTCAAGTAGTATTATCGGACCTAAATCCACTCTTTATCCTTCTACTGGCCTTATTACATTGATTTCATGGTGAAGAGATATTCCATTGTACATAAGTACCACATTTTCTTTATCCATTGTTCTCTTTCCTGGGATATTTAAGGTGTACTGAAGTTGAGGTTCTTGTAAACAGAGTAGCCCTAAACTGTGGTGTGCTTGTGTCTTGTTGATGTTTAGACTTCCCTAGATATACTCCCATGATTGGAAGTGCCCTATGCTCTGTAGCTCTGTTTTTTAGATGATTTAGGAACCACCATACACTTCTCCAGAGTGGCTCTCGGCAGTTCACACACTGTCCATCAGCGTATAAAGGTTCCCTGTTCTCCATGACCTGTCCTGCCTTTCTGGATTCTATACTTTTTTCAGGTGGCCCTTTTGACCGGGGGCAGTGAGACTTCATTGTAGTGCAGATTTCCTTTGCAAGCTTGCTTGGTTGGCCAAAAAGGGCGTATGCGTTTTTTCCTGAATATATTCAGGAAAAAACGCATACGCCCTTTTTGGCCAAGTGCATCATTGTGGACGTTCTGCCTCTTTTCCTATGCTTTATATGCAATTCCAGTCTACCTCCTGAAATCGGTTTCCTGCAATTCAGTCCCGCTTTCAAGTCCTCTTGGCAACCTTACTTCAATATATTTTTGGACGATAGGTGTCATTTATAACTCTGCAGGTTTGTGAATGACAGTGCCCATGAGCTCCTTTCTTCAACTCGCTTTCTTGTGAGCTGGCCGCAACACCGCAGGATTGCTTCAGGCCCTAGTGTGGTTCCGGCATGGCACGCTGAGCCTTTGGTTAATTCCTCTTCCTGGTGGGAAATGAGAGTTAAATTTGCCCGTCCAGACACCTCCAGCTAGTCTCTCATTGGTTCTCCCTATTCCTGTTCATTTTCCGCAGAAATTGCAAACTGGGCCAAACAGGAAGTTAAAGGCACTGACTCTCCAAGTGGGGAGAGTGTTAGTAAAGCGTCTGGAATGTTGCACCCGAGTACCAGGGGACGAAAACTGAGACACATTTAACACGTTTCCCGATCACACGGTGGATCATAGTCTGGGATCCACGTGCATGATTTAGCTGAAGGAAGAATCCCTTAAACCTGGAGAGTTGAGACCCATGGAACGGGTACCATGCAATATGACTTCAAAGGGTCTGCATTTGCTCACCGAACCTCACCAATCCTATCACTGCTGCGTTTATGCCGCTGTACACACGCTTAATTCTCTTGCGGAGACATATAAATCCATAGGTTTTAAGATTCTTACTAGTCAGGTATATTATTAGGCGTTTAATATGGCGTGTTAAGTCCACTTCGTTGAGCAAGGAGTAGCTCTTGTCTATTACATATTTGGCTTATGGAACGGTATCTGTGCTAATTTCTATCTCTGGTTTTATGCAGCACCCCAACTCACCTTTCCCCTTAAGCAAGCATAAGTTGGTTTTCTACATTTGAGACCCTGTTCTGTTTTGTAATTCAGTTCCTGTGTAGCCAAGTTTACATTTCGTGTAGCAGTGATATCTTATGATGTTTCTTTTTCTGTGTGACTTATTTCAGTTAGAATCATCATACCTGAATCCACTCATTATGCTGCTACGGGCCTGATGACATAGATGTCATTGCTGAGTGATATTGCATTGTACGTAAGTACCACAACTTCTTTATCCATTTTTCGCTTTCTGCGACAATGAACTTGTACCGTAAACGAGGTTCTTGTAAACAGAGGCATCCCAAACTTTGGGGTGGCTGTGTTTTTGATTTTAATTTCCCTAAGCTATAGGACCATAAGTGGAAGTGCCCTAGGCTCTGTTGCTTTGTTTTTTAGATGATTCAGGAAACACCATACACTTCTCCAGAGTGGCTGTTGGCAATTTACATCCCGCCCATCAGCAAAACAAGGCTCCCAGTTCTCCATGGCCTGTCCTGCCTTTCTGGATTTTACACTTTTTTCGGATGGCCCTTTTGACCGGGGGGCAGTGAGACTTCATTGTAGTGCAGATTTCCTTTGCAAGCTTGCTTGGTTGGCCAAAAAGGGCGTATGCGTTTTTTCCTCAATATATTCAGGATAAAATGCATACGCCCTTTTTGGCCAAGTGCATCACTGTGGACGTCCTGCCTCTTTTCCTATGCTTTACATGCAATTCCAGTCTACCTCCTGAAATCGGTTTCCTGCAATTCTGCCTTGCTCTCAGTGCCTCTTCATAGCCTTACCTCAATATACTTTTGGAAAATAGTTGGCCTTTATAACTCTGCATGTTTTTGAATTGCAGTTGCCCTTAGTTCCATTTTTCAGCTCTTATTTTTGTGATCTTGCCTCATATCCACAGGATATCTTCAGGCCCTATTCTTCTTCTGGGGCGCCTTGCTGTGCCTTTGGGTAATTCTTCTTCCTATGTGAAATTAGAGTGACATGTGGCCATTGAAACCGCTGCAGCTATTTTCTCACTGGTTCCCCCTATTCCCATTCATCCTCCGCACTAACTGCAGACTGTGCGATACTGGAACTTAAAGGCATTGACTCTCCATGTGGGGATGTTTTTAGTAAAGTGGCTGGAATGTTGATCCGGAGCCCCAGGAGAGGAAAATGAGGTGCGTTTTAGAAACCTTTCCCGATCATATGGTATACCATCTGCTGGATTTCCCATGCATGGTTTAGCTGTAGGAAGATTCCCTTCAACCTGCAGTGTTGGGACCCTTGGAATGAGTAGCATGAAGTATTGCATTAAACTTTCGGCAGTTGCTCACCAAAGCTCACCAATCCTCTCAGCCCCAAGTGTCCAGCCTTATGTCTTATCCAGCTGTGGGTTTATATGTGGTCATTCCAGGTTACATCACAACCCCTGAGCGAATTTTGTAAGAATTTTTCTCTCTTTCATTGTTTCTGTGTTTTGGTTTTAAAATTTATTTCTATAATGGGGTTTAGCTCATTTTCACTGCTGTGTTTGTGCCGCTCTGCACACACTTGATTCCCTTATGGAGATATATCAATACATGGGTTTTAAGAGTCTTATTACTCAGATATATTTCTCTGTGGTGTATAGGGTATGTTGAGGCCAGTTCATTGAGCAAGGTGTAGATCTTGTCTAATACCTATTTGGTTTATTGAACGGTATCTGTGCTAATTTCAAACTCTGGATTTATGCATCACCCCACCTCTCCTTTCCCCTTAAGCTGACATAAGTGTGTTTTCTAAATGTGAGACACTGTTCTGTTTTGTAATTCATGTTTTGTGCAGCCATATTTATCCTCCCTCTATAAGTGATATCTTATGATATGTTTCTTTTTCTGTTTGACTTATTTCAAGTAGTATTATCGGACCTAAATCCACTCTTTATCCTTCTACTGGCCTTATTACATTGATTTCATGGTGAAGAGATATTCCATTGTACATAAGTACCACATTTTCTTTATCCATTGTTCTCTTTCCTGGGATATTTAAGGTGTACTGAAGTTGAGGTTCTTGTAAACAGAGTAGCCCTAAACTGTGGTGTGCTTGTGTCTTGTTGATGTTTAGACTTCCCTAGATATACTCCCATGATTGGAAGTGCCCTATGCTCTGTAGCTCTGTTTTTTAGATGATTTAGGAACCACCATACACTTCTCCAGAGTGGCTCTCGGCAGTTCACACACTGTCCATCAGCGTATAAAGGCTCCCTGTTCTCCATGACCTGTCCTGCCTTTCTGGATTCTATACTTTTTTCAGGTGGCCCTTTTGACCGGGGGCAGTGAGACTTCATTGTAGTGCAGATTTCCTTTGCAAGCTTGCTTGGTTGGCCAAAAAGGGCGTATGCGTTTTTTCCTGAATATATTCAGGAAAAAACGCATACGCCCTTTTTGGCCAAGTGCATCATTGTGGACGTTCTGCCTCTTTTCCTATGCTTTATATGCAATTCCAGTCTACCTCCTGAAATCGGTTTCCTGCAATTCAGTCCCGCTTTCAAGTCCTCTTGGCAACCTTACTTCAATATATTTTTGGACGATAGGTGTCATTTATAACTCTGCAGGTTTGTGAATGACAGTGCCCATGAGCTCCTTTCTTCAACTCGCTTTCTTGTGAGCTGGCCGCAACACCGCAGGATTGCTTCAGGCCCTAGTGTGGTTCCGGCATGGCACGCTGAGCCTTTGGTTAATTCCTCTTCCTGGTGGGAAATGAGAGTTAAATTTGCCCGTCCAGACACCTCCAGCTAGTCTCTCATTGGTTCTCCCTATTCCTGTTCATTTTCCGCAGAAATTGCAAACTGGGCCAAACAGGAAGTTAAAGGCACTGACTCTCCAAGTGGGGAGAGTGTTAGTAAAGCGTCTGGAATGTTGCACCCGAGTACCAGGGGACGAAAACTGAGACACATTTAACACGTTTCCCGATCACACGGTGGATCATAGTCTGGGATCCACGTGCATGATTTAGCTGAAGGAAGAATCCCTTAAACCTGGAGAGTTGAGACCCATGGAACGGGTACCATGCAATATGACTTCAAAGGGTCTGCATTTGCTCACCGAACCTCACCAATCCTATCACTGCTGCGTTTATGCCGCTGTACACACGCTTAATTCTCTTGCGGAGACATATAAATCCATAGGTTTTAAGATTCTTACTAGTCAGGTATATTATTAGGCGTTTAATATGGCGTGTTAAGTCCACTTCGTTGAGCAAGGAGTAGCTCTTGTCTATTACATATTTGGCTTATGGAACGGTATCTGTGCTAATTTCTATCTCTGGTTTTATGCAGCACCCCAACTCACCTTTCCCCTTAAGCAAGCATAAGTTGGTTTTCTACATTTGAGACCCTGTTCTGTTTTGTAATTCAGTTCCTGTGTAGCCAAGTTTACATTTCGTGTAGCAGTGATATCTTATGATGTTTCTTTTTCTGTGTGACTTATTTCAGTTAGAATCATCATACCTGAATCCACTCATTATGCTGCTACGGGCCTGATGACATAGATGTCATTGCTGAGTGATATTGCATTGTACGTAAGTACCACAACTTCTTTATCCATTTTTCGCTTTCTGCGACAATGAACTTGTACCGTAAACGAGGTTCTTGTAAACAGAGGCATCCCAAACTTTGGGGTGGCTGTGTTTTTGATTTTAATTTCCCTAAGCTATAGGACCATAAGTGGAAGTGCCCTAGGCTCTGTTGCTTTGTTTTTTAGATGATTCAGGAAACACCATACACTTCTCCAGAGTGGCTGTTGGCAATTTACATCCCGCCCATCAGCAAAACAAGGCTCCCAGTTCTCCATGGCCTGTCCTGCCTTTCTGGATTTTACACTTTTTTCGGATGGCCCTTTTGACCGGGGGGCAGTGAGACTTCATTGTAGTGCAGATTTCCTTTGCAAGCTTGCTTGGTTGGCCAAAAAGGGCGTATGCGTTTTTTCCTCAATATATTCAGGATAAAATGCATACGCCCTTTTTGGCCAAGTGCATCACTGTGGACGTCCTGCCTCTTTTCCTATGCTTTACATGCAATTCCAGTCTACCTCCTGAAATCGGTTTCCTGCAATTCTGCCTTGCTCTCAGTGCCTCTTCATAGCCTTACCTCAATATACTTTTGGAAAATAGTTGGCCTTTATAACTCTGCATGTTTTTGAATTGCAGTTGCCCTTAGTTCCATTTTTCAGCTCTTATTTTTGTGATCTTGCCTCATATCCACAGGATATCTTCAGGCCCTATTCTTCTTCTGGGGCGCCTTGCTGTGCCTTTGGGTAATTCTTCTTCCTATGTGAAATTAGAGTGACATGTGGCCATTGAAACCGCTACAGCTATTTTCTCACTGGTTCCCCCTATTCCCATTCATCCTCCGCACTAACTGCAGACTGTGCGATACTGGAACTTAAAGGCATTGACTCTCCATGTGGGGATGTTTTTAGTAAAGTGGCTGGAATGTTGATCCGGAGCCCCAGGAGAGGAAAATGAGGTGCGTTTTAGAAACCTTTCCCGATCATATGGTATACCATCTGCTGGATTTCCCATGCATGGTTTAGCTGTAGGAAGATTCCCTTCAACCTGCAGTGTTGGGACCCTTGGAATGAGTAGCATGAAGTATTGCATTAAACTTTCGGCAGTTGCTCACCAAAGCTCACCAATCCTCTCAGCCCCAAGTGTCCAGCCTTATGTCTTATCCAGCTGTGGGTTTATATGTGGTCATTCCAGGTTACATCACAACCCCTGAGCGAATTTTGTAAGAATTTTTCTCTCTTTCATTGTTTCTGTGTTTTGGTTTTAAAATTTATTTCTATAATGGGGTTTAGCTCATTTTCACTGCTGTGTTTGTGCCGCTCTGCACACACTTGATTCCCTTATGGAGATATATCAATACATGGGTTTTAAGAGTCTTATTACTCAGATATATTTCTCTGTGGTGTATAGGGTATGTTGAGGCCAGTTCATTGAGCAAGGTGTAGATCTTGTCTAATACCTATTTGGTTTATTGAACGGTATCTGTGCTAATTTCAAACTCTGGATTTATGCATCACCCCACCTCTCCTTTCCCCTTAAGCTGACATAAGTGTGTTTTCTAAATGTGAGACACTGTTCTGTTTTGTAATTCATGTTTTGTGCAGCCATATTTATCCTCCCTCTATAAGTGATATCTTATGATATGTTTCTTTTTCTGTTTGACTTATTTCAAGTAGTATTATCGGACCTAAATCCACTCTTTATCCTTCTACTGGCCTTATTACATTGATTTCATGGTGAAGAGATATTCCATTGTACATAAGTACCACATTTTCTTTATCCATTGTTCTCTTTCCTGGGATATTTAAGGTGTACTGAAGTTGAGGTTCTTGTAAACAGAGTAGCCCTAAACTGTGGTGTGCTTGTGTCTTGTTGATGTTTAGACTTCCCTAGATATACTCCCATGATTGGAAGTGCCCTATGCTCTGTAGCTCTGTTTTTTAGATGATTTAGGAACCACCATACACTTCTCCAGAGTGGCTCTCGGCAGTTCACACACTGTCCATCAGCGTATAAAGGCTCCCTGTTCTCCATGACCTGTCCTGCCTTTCTGGATTCTATACTTTTTTCAGGTGGCCCTTTTGACCGGGGGCAGTGAGACTTCATTGTAGTGCAGATTTCCTTTGCAAGCTTGCTTGGTTGGCCAAAAAGGGCGTATGCGTTTTTTCCTGAATATATTCAGGAAAAAACGCATACGCCCTTTTTGGCCAAGTGCATCATTGTGGACGTTCTGCCTCTTTTCCTATGCTTTATATGCAATTCCAGTCTACCTCCTGAAATCGGTTTCCTGCAATTCAGTCCCGCTTTCAAGTCCTCTTGGCAACCTTACTTCAATATATTTTTGGACGATAGGTGTCATTTATAACTCTGCAGGTTTGTGAATGACAGTGCCCATGAGCTCCTTTCTTCAACTCGCTTTCTTGTGAGCTGGCCGCAACACCGCAGGATTGCTTCAGGCCCTAGTGTGGTTCCGGCATGGCACGCTGAGCCTTTGGTTAATTCCTCTTCCTGGTGGGAAATGAGAGTTAAATTTGCCCGTCCAGACACCTCCAGCTAGTCTCTCATTGGTTCTCCCTATTCCTGTTCATTTTCCGCAGAAATTGCAAACTGGGCCAAACAGGAAGTTAAAGGCACTGACTCTCCAAGTGGGGAGAGTGTTAGTAAAGCGTCTGGAATGTTGCACCCGAGTACCAGGGGACGAAAACTGAGACACATTTAACACGTTTCCCGATCACACGGTGGATCATAGTCTGGGATCCACGTGCATGATTTAGCTGAAGGAAGAATCCCTTAAACCTGGAGAGTTGAGACCCATGGAACGGGTACCATGCAATATGACTTCAAAGGGTCTGCATTTGCTCACCGAACCTCACCAATCCTATCACTGCTGCGTTTATGCCGCTGTACACACGCTTAATTCTCTTGCGGAGACATATAAATCCATAGGTTTTAAGATTCTTACTAGTCAGGTATATTATTAGGCGTTTAATATGGCGTGTTAAGTCCACTTCGTTGAGCAAGGAGTAGCTCTTGTCTATTACATATTTGGCTTATGGAACGGTATCTGTGCTAATTTCTATCTCTGGTTTTATGCAGCACCCCAACTCACCTTTCCCCTTAAGCAAGCATAAGTTGGTTTTCTACATTTGAGACCCTGTTCTGTTTTGTAATTCAGTTCCTGTGTAGCCAAGTTTACATTTCGTGTAGCAGTGATATCTTATGATGTTTCTTTTTCTGTGTGACTTATTTCAGTTAGAATCATCATACCTGAATCCACTCATTATGCTGCTACGGGCCTGATGACATAGATGTCATTGCTGAGTGATATTGCATTGTACGTAAGTACCACAACTTCTTTATCCATTTTTCGCTTTCTGCGACAATGAACTTGTACCGTAAACGAGGTTCTTGTAAACAGAGGCATCCCAAACTTTGGGGTGGCTGTGTTTTTGATTTTAATTTCCCTAAGCTATAGGACCATAAGTGGAAGTGCCCTAGGCTCTGTTGCTTTGTTTTTTAGATGATTCAGGAAACACCATACACTTCTCCAGAGTGGCTGTTGGCAATTTACATCCCGCCCATCAGCAAAACAAGGCTCCCAGTTCTCCATGGCCTGTCCTGCCTTTCTGGATTTTACACTTTTTTCGGATGGCCCTTTTGACCGGGGGGCAGTGAGACTTCATTGTAGTGCAGATTTCCTTTGCAAGCTTGCTTGGTTGGACAAAAAGGGCGTATGTGTTTTTTCCTGAATATATTCAGGAAAAAACGTATACGCCCTTTTTGACCAAGTGCATCATTGTGGACGTCCTGCCTCTTTTCCTATGCTTTACATGCAATTCCAGTCTACCTCCTGAAATCGGTTTCCTGCAATTCTGCCCCGCTTTCAAGTCCTCTTGGCAGCCTTACTTCAATATATTTTTGGACGATAGCTGCCATTTATAACTCTGCAGGTTTGTGAATGACAGTGCCCCTGAGCTCCTTTCTTCAACTCGCTTTCTTGTGAGCTGGCCGCAACACCGCAGGATTGCTTCAGGCCCTAGTGTGGTTCCGGCACGGCACACTGAGCCTTTGGTTGTTTCCTCTTCCTGGTGGGAAATGAGAGTTAAATTTGCCTGTCCAGACACCTCCAGCTAGTCTCTCATTGGTTCTCCCTATTCCTGTTCATTTTCCGCAGAAATTGCAAACTGGGCCAAACAGGAGGTTAAAGGCAGTGACTCTCCAAGTGGGCAGAGTGTTAGTAAAGCGTCTGGAATGTTGCAGCCGAGTACCAGCGGAGGAAAACTGAGACACATTTGAACACGTTTCCCGGTCACATGGTGGATCATACTCTGGGTTCCACATGCATGTTTTAGCTGAAGGAAGAATCCCTTAAACCTGGAGAGTTGAGACCCATGTTATGGGTACCATGCAATATGACTTCAAAGGGTCTGCATTTGCTCACCGAACCTCAACAATCCTATCACTGCTGTGCTTATGCCGCTATACACATGCTTGTTTCTCTTTCGGAGACATAAATCCATAGGTTTTAAGATTCTTACTAGTCAGGTATATTCTTAGGCGTTTAATACGGAGTGTTGAGTCCACTCGTTGAGCAAGGAGTAGCTCTTGTCTATTACATATTTGGCTTATGGAACTTTATCTGTGCTAATTTCAATCGCTGGTTTTATGCAGCACCCCAACTCACCTTTCCCCTTAAGCAAGCATAAGTTGATTTTCTAAATTTGAGACCCTGTTCTGTTTTGTAATTCAGTTCCTCTGTAGCCAAGTTTACATTCCGTGTAGTAGTGATATCTTATGATGTTTCTTTTTCTGTGTGACTTATTTCACTTAGAATCATCGTACCTGAATCCACTCATTATGCTGCTACGGGCCTGATGACATAGATTTCATTGCTGAGTAATATTGCATTGTACGTAAGTACCACAACTTCTTTATCCATTTTTTCGCTTTTTGTGACATTGATCTTGTATCTTAAATGAGGTTCTTGTAAACAGAGCCGTCCCAAACTTTGGGGTGGCTGTGTCTTTTTGATTTTAATTTCCCTAAACTATAGGACCATAAGTGGAAGTGCCCTAGGCTCTGTTGCTTTCTTTTTTAGATGTTTCAGGAAACACCATACACTTCTCCCCAGTGGCTGTTGGCAATTTACATCCCGCCCATCAGCATAACAAGGCTCCCAGTTCTCCATGGCCTGTCCTGCCTTTCTGGATTTTACACTTTTTTCAGATGGCCCTTTTGACCAGGGGGCAGTGAGACTTCATTGTAGTGCAGATTTCCTTTGCAAGCTTGCTTGGTTGGCCAAAAAGGGCGTATGCGTTCTTTCCTGAATATATTCAGGAAAAAACGCATATGCCCTTTTTGGCCAAGTGCATCACTGTGGACCTTCTGCCTCCTTTCCTATGCTTTACATGCAATTCCAGTCTACCTCCTGAAATCGGTTTCCTGCAATTCTGCCTTGCTCTCAGTGCCTCTTCATAGCCTTACCTCAATATGCTTTTGGAAAATAGTTGGCCTTTATAACTCTGCAGGTTTTTGAATTGCAGTTGCCCTTAGTTCCATTTTTCAGCTCTTATTTTTGTGATCTTGCCTCATATCCACAGGATTTCTTCAGGCCCTATTCTTCTTCTGGGGCGCCTTGCTCTGCCTTTGGGTAATTCTTCTTCCTATGTGAAATTAGAGTGACATGTGGCCATTGAAACCGCTACAGCTATTTTCTCACTGGTTCCCCCTATTCCCATTCATCCTCCGCACTAACTGCAGACTGTTCGATCCCGGAACTTAAAGGCATTGACTCTCCATGTGGGGATGTTGTTAGTAAAGTGGCTGGAATGTTGATCCGGAGCCCCAGGAGAGGAAAATGAGGTGCGTTTTAGAAACCTTTCCCGATCATATGGTATACCATCTGCTGGATTTCCCATGCATGGTTTAGCTGTAGGAAGATTCCCTTCAACCTGCAGTGTTGGGACCCTTGGAATGAGTAGCATGAAGTATTGCATTAAACTTTCGGCAGTTGCTCACCAAAGCTCACCAATCCTCTCAGCCCCAAGTGTCCAGCCTTATGTCTTATCCAGCTGTGGGTTTATATGTGGTCATTCCAGGTTACATCACAACCCCTGAGCGAATTTTGTAAGAATTTTTCTCTCTTTCATTGTTTCTGCGTTTTGGTTTTAAAATTTATTTCTATAATGGGGTTTAGCTCATTTTCACTGCTGTGTTTGTGCCGCTCTGCACACACTTGATTCCCTTATGGAGATATATCAATACATGGGTTTTAAGATTCTTATTACTCAGATATATTTCTCTGCGGTGTATAGGGTGTGTTGAGGCCAGTTCATTGAGCAAGGTGTAGATCTTGTCTAATACCTATTTGGTTTATTGAACGGTATCTGTGCTAATTTCAAACTCTGGTTTTATACATCACCCCACCTCTCCTTTCCCCTTAAGCTGACATAAATGTGTTTTCTAAATGTGAGACACTGTTCTGTTTTGTAATTCATGTTTTGTGCAGCCATATTTATCCTCCCTCTATAAGTGATATCTTATGATATGTTTCTTTTTCTGTTTGACTTATTTCAAGTAGTATTATCGGACCTAAATCCACTCTTTATCCTTCTACTGGCCTTATTACATTGATTTCATGGTGAAGAGATATTCCATTGTACATAAGTACCACATTTTCTTTATCCATTGTTCTCTTTCCTGGGATATTTAAGGTGTACTGAAGTTGAGGTTCTTGTAAACAGAGTAGCCCTAAACTGTGGTGTGCTTGTGTCTTGTTGATGTTTAGACTTCCCTAGATATACTCCCATGATTGGAAGTGCCCTATGCTCTGTAGCTCTGTTTTTTAGATGATTTAGGAACCACCATACACTTCTCCAGAGTGGCTCTCGGCAGTTCACACACTGTCCATCAGCGTATAAAGGCTCCCTGTTCTCCATGACCTGTCCTGCCTTTCTGGATTCTATACTTTTTTCAGGTGGCCCTTTTGACCGGGGGCAGTGAGACTTCATTGTAGTGCAGATTTCCTTTGCAAGCTTGCTTGGTTGGCCAAAAAGGGCGTATGCGTTTTTTCCTGAATATATTCAGGAAAAAACGCATACACCCTTTTTGGCCAAGTGCATCATTGTGGACGTTCTGCCTCTTTTCCTATGCTTTATATGCAATTCCAGTCTACCTCCTGAAATCGGTTTCCTGCAATTCAGTCCCGCTTTCAAGTCCTCTTGGCAACCTTACTTCAATATATTTTTGGACGATAGGTGTCATTTATAACTCTGCAGGTTTGTGAATGACAGTGCCCATGAGCTCCTTTCTTCAACTCGCTTTCTTGTGAGCTGGCCGCAACACCGCAGGATTGCTTCAGGCCCTAGTGTGGTTCCGGCATGGCACGCTGAGCCTTTGGTTAATTCCTCTTCCTGGTGGGAAATGAGAGTTAAATTTGCCCGTCCAGACACCTCCAGCTAGTCTCTCATTGGTTCTCCCTATTCCTGTTCATTTTCCGCAGAAATTGCAAACTGGGCCAAACAGGAAGTTAAAGGCACTGACTCTCCAAGTGGGGAGAGTGTTAGTAAAGCGTCTGGAATGTTGCACCCGAGTACCAGGGGACGAAAACTGAGACACATTTAACACGTTTCCCGATCACACGGTGGATCATAGTCTGGGATCCACGTGCATGATTTAGCTGAAGGAAGAATCCCTTAAACCTGGAGAGTTGAGACCCATGGAACGGGTACCATGCAATATGACTTCAAAGGGTCTGCATTTGCTCACCGAACCTCACCAATCCTATCACTGCTGCGTTTATGCCGCTGTACACACGCTTAATTCTCTTTCGGAGACATATAAATCCATAGGTTTTAAGATTCTTACTAGTCAGGTATATTATTAGGCGTTTAATATGGCGTGTTAAGTCCACTTCGTTGAGCAAGGAGTAGCTCTTGTCTATTACATATTTGGCTTATGGAACGGTATCTGTGCTAATTTCTATCTCTGGTTTTATGCAGCACCCCAACTCACCTTTCCCCTTAAGCAAGCATAAGTTGGTTTTCTACATTTGAGACCCTGTTCTGTTTTGTAATTCAGTTCCTGTGTAGCCAAGTTTACATTTCGTGTAGCAGTGATATCTTAGGATGTTTCTTTTTCTGTGTGACTTATTTCAGTTAGAATCATCATACCTGAATCCACTCATTATGCTGCTACGGGCCTGATGACATAGATGTCATTGCTGAGTGATATTGCATTGTACGTAAGTACCACAACTTCTTTATCCATTTTTCGCTTTCTGCGACAATGAACTTGTACCGTAAACGAGGTTCTTGTAAACAGAGGCATCCCAAACTTTGGGGTGGCTGTGTTTTTGATTTTAATTTCCCTAAGCTATAGGACCATAAGTGGAAGTGCCCTAGGCTCTGTTGCTTTGTTTTTTAGATGATTCAGGAAACACCATACACTTCTCCAGAGTGGCTGTTGGCAATTTACATCCTGCCCATCAGCAAAACAAGGCTCCCAGTTCTCCATGGCCTGTCCTGCCTTTCTGGATTTTACACTTTTTTCGGATGGCCCTTTTGACCGGGGGGCAGTGAGACTTCATTGTAGTGCAGATTTCCTTTGCAAGCTTGCTTGGTTGGACAAAAAGGGCGTATGTGTTTTTTCCTGAATATATTCAGGAAAAAACGTATACGCCCTTTTTGACCAAGTGCATCATTGTGGACGTCCTGCCTCTTTTCCTATGCTTTACATGCAATTCCAGTCTACCTCCTGAAATCGGTTTCCTGCAATTCTGCCCCGCTTTCAAGTCCTCTTGGCAGCCTTACTTCAATATATTTTTGGACGATAGCTGCCATTTATAACTCTGCAGGTTTGTGAATGACAGTGCCCCTGAGCTCCTTTCTTCAACTCGCTTTCTTGTGAGCTGGCCGCAACACCGCAGGATTGCTTCAGGCCCTAGTGTGGTTCCGGCACGGCACACTGAGCCTTTGGTTGTTTCCTCTTCCTGGTGGGAAATGAGAGTTAAATTTGCCTGTCCAGACACCTCCAGCTAGTCTCTCATTGGTTCTCCCTATTCCTGTTCATTTTCCGCAGAAATTGCAAACTGGGCCAAACAGGAGGTTAAAGGCACTGACTCTCCAAGTGGGCAGAGTGTTAGTAAAGCGTCTGGAATGTTGCAGCCGAGTACCAGCGGAGGAAAACTGAGACACATTTGAACACGTTTCCCGGTCACATGGTGGATCATACTCTGGGTTCCACATGCATGTTTTAGCTGAAGGAAGAATCCCTTAAACCTGGAGAGTTGAGACCCATGTTATGGGTACCATGCAATATGACTTCAAAGGGTCTGCATTTGCTCACCGAACCTCAACAATCCTATCACTGCTGTGCTTATGCCGCTATACACATGCTTGTTTCTCTTTCGGAGACATAAATCCATAGGTTTTAAGATTCTTACTAGTCAGGTATATTCTTAGGCGTTTAATACGGAGTGTTGAGTCCACTCGTTGAGCAAGGAGTAGCTCTTGTCTATTACATATTTGGCTTATGGAACTTTATCTGTGCTAATTTCAATCTCTGGTTTTATGCAGCACCCCAACTCACCTTTCCCCTTAAGCAAGCATAAGTTGATTTTCTAAATTTGAGACCCTGTTCTGTTTTGTAATTCAGTTCCTCTGTAGCCAAGTTTACATTCCGTGTAGTAGTGATATCTTATGATGTTTCTTTTTCTGTGTGACTTATTTCACTTAGAATCATCGTACCTGAATCCACTCATTATGCTGCTACGGGCCTGATGACATAGATTTCATTGCTGAGTAATATTGCATTGTACGTAAGTACCACAACTTCTTTATCCATTTTTTCGCTTTTTGTGACATTGATCTTGTATCTTAAATGAGGTTCTTGTAAACAGAGCCGTCCCAAACTTTGGGGTGGCTGTGTCTTTTTGATTTTAATTTCCCTAAACTATAGGACCATAAGTGGAAGTGCCCTAGGCTCTGTTGCTTTGTTTTTTAGATGTTTCAGGAAACACCATACACTTCTCCCGAGTGGCTGTTGGCAATTTACATCCCGCCCATCAGCATAACAAGGCTCCCAGTTCTCCATGGCCTGTCCTGCCTTTCTGGATTTTACACTTTTTTCAGATGGCCCTTTTGACCAGGGGGCAGTGAGACTTCATTGTAGTGCAGATTTCCTTTGCAAGCTTGCTTGGTTGGCCAAAAAGGGCGTATGCGTTCTTTCCTGAATATATTCAGGAAAAAACGCATATGCCCTTTTTGGCCAAGTGCATCACTGTGGACCTTCTGCCTCCTTTCCTATGCTTTACATGCAATTCCAGTCTACCTCCTGAAATCGGTTTCCTGCAATTCTGCCTTGCTCTCAGTGCCTCTTCATAGCCTTACCTCAATATGCTTTTGGAAAATAGTTGGCCTTTATAACTCTGCAGGTTTTTGAATTGCAGTTGCCCTTAGTTCCATTTTTCAGCTCTTATTTTTGTGATCTTGCCTCATATCCACAGGATTTCTTCAGGCCCTATTCTTCTTCTGGGGCGCCTTGCTCTGCCTTTGGTTAATTCTTCTTCCTATGTGAAATTAGAGTGACATGTGGCCATTGAAACCGCTACAGCTATTTTCTCACTGGTTGCCCCTATTCCCATTCATCCTCCGCACTAACTGCAGACTGTTCGATCCCGGAACTTAAAGGCATTGACTCTCCATGTGGGGATGTTGTTAGTAAAGTGGCTGGAATGTTGATCCGGTGCCCCAGGAGAGGAAAATGAGGTGCGTTTTAGAAACCTTTCCCGATCATATGGTATACCATCTGCTGGATTTCCCATGCATGGTTTAGCTGTAGGAAGATTCCCTTCAACCTGCAGTGTTGGGACCCTTGGAATGAGTAGCATGAAGTATTGCATTAAACTTTCGGCAGTTGCTCACCAAAGCTCACCAATCCTCTCAGCCCCAAGTGTCCAGCCTTATGTCTTATCCAGCTGTGGGTTTATATGTGGTCATTCCAGGTTACATCACAACCCCTGAGCGAATTTTGTAAGAATTTTTCTCTCTTTCATTGTTTCTGCGTTTTGGTTTTAAAATTTATTTCTATAATGGGGTTTAGCTCATTTTCACTGCTGTGTTTGTGCCGCTCTGCACACACTTGATTCCCTTATGGAGATATATCAATACATGGGTTTTAAGATTCTTATTACTCAGATATATTTCTCTGCGGTGTATAGGGTGTGTTGAGGCCAGTTCATTGAGCAAGGTGTAGATCTTGTCTAATACCTATTTGGTTTATTGAACGGTATCTGTGCTAATTTCAAACTCTGGTTTTATACATCACCCCACCTCTCCTTTCCCCTTAAGCTGACATAAATGTGTTTTCTAAATGTGAGACACTGTTCTGTTTTGTAATTCATGTTTTGTGCAGCCATATTTATCCTCCCTCTATAAGTGATATCTTATGATATGTTTCTTTTTCTGTTTGACTTATTTCAAGTAGTATTATCGGACCTAAATCCACTCTTTATCCTTCTACTGGCCTTATTACATTGATTTCATGGTGAAGAGATATTCCATTGTACATAAGTACCACATTTTCTTTATCCATTGTTCTCTTTCCTGGGATATTTAAGGTGTACTGAAGTTGAGGTTCTTGTAAACAGAGTAGCCCTAAACTGTGGTGTGCTTGTGTCTTGTTGATGTTTAGACTTCCCTAGATATACTCCCATGATTGGAAGTGCCCTATGCTCTGTAGCTCTGTTTTTTAGATGATTTAGGAACCACCATACACTTCTCCAGAGTGGCTCTCGGCAGTTCACACACTGTCCATCAGCGTATAAAGGCTCCCTGTTCTCCATGACCTGTCCTGCCTTTCTGGATTCTATACTTTTTTCAGGTGGCCCTTTTGACCGGGGGCAGTGAGACTTCATTGTAGTGCAGATTTCCTTTGCAAGCTTGCTTGGTTGGCCAAAAAGGGCGTATGCGTTTTTTCCTGAATATATTCAGGAAAAAACGCATACGCCCTTTTTGGCCAAGTGCATCATTGTGGACGTTCTGCCTCTTTTCCTATGCTTTATATGCAATTCCAGTCTACCTCCTGAAATCGGTTTCCTGCAATTCAGTCCCGCTTTCAAGTCCTCTTGGCAACCTTACTTCAATATATTTTTGGACGATAGGTGTCATTTATAACTCTGCAGGTTTGTGAATGACAGTGCCCATGAGCTCCTTTCTTCAACTCGCTTTCTTGTGAGCTGGCCGCAACACCGCAGGATTGCTTCAGGCCCTAGTGTGGTTCCGGCATGGCACGCTGAGCCTTTGGTTAATTCCTCTTCCTGGTGGGAAATGAGAGTTAAATTTGCCCGTCCAGACACCTCCAGCTAGTCTCTCATTGGTTCTCCCTATTCCTGTTCATTTTCCGCAGAAATTGCAAACTGGGCCAAACAGGAAGTTAAAGGCACTGACTCTCCAAGTGGGGAGAGTGTTAGTAAAGCGTCTGGAATGTTGCACCCGAGTACCAGGGGACGAAAACTGAGACACATTTAACACGTTTCCCGATCACACGGTGGATCATAGTCTGGGATCCACGTGCATGATTTAGCTGAAGGAAGAATCCCTTAAACCTGGAGAGTTGAGACCCATGGAACGGGTACCATGCAATATGACTTCAAAGGGTCTGCATTTGCTCACCGAACCTCACCAATCCTATCACTGCTGCGTTTATGCCGCTGTACACACGCTTCATTCTCTTGCGGAGACATATAAATCCATAGGTTTTAAGATTCTTACTAGTCAGGTATATTATTAGGCGTTTAATATGGCGTGTTAAGTCCACTTCGTTGAGCAAGGAGTAGCTCTTGTCTATTACATATTTGGCTTATGGAACGGTATCTGTGCTAATTTCTATCTCTGGTTTTATGCAGCACCCCAACTCACCTTTCCCCTTAAGCAAGCATAAGTTGGTTTTCTACATTTGAGACCCTGTTCTGTTTTGTAATTCAGTTCCTGTGTAGCCAAGTTTACATTTCGTGTAGCAGTGATATCTTATGATGTTTCTTTTTCTGTGTGACTTATTTCAGTTAGAATCATCATACCTGAATCCACTCATTATGCTGCTACGGGCCTGATGACATAGATGTCATTGCTGAGTGATATTGCATTGTACGTAAGTACCACAACTTCTTTATCCATTTTTCGCTTTCTGCGACAATGAACTTGTACCGTAAACGAGGTTCTTGTAAACAGAGGCATCCCAAACTTTGGGGTGGCTGTGTTTTTGATTTTAATTTCCCTAAGCTATAGGACCATAAGTGGAAGTGCCCTAGGCTCTGTTGCTTTGTTTTTTAGATGATTCAGGAAACACCATACACTTCTCCAGAGTGGCTGTTGGCAATTTACATCCCGCCCATCAGCAAAACAAGGCTCCCAGTTCTCCATGGCCTGTCCTGCCTTTCTGGATTTTACACTTTTTTCGGATGGCCCTTTTGACCGGGGGGCAGTGAGACTTCATTGTAGTGCAGATTTCCTTTGCAAGCTTGCTTGGTTGGACAAAAAGGGCGTATGTGTTTTTTCCTGAATATATTCAGGAAAAAACGTATACGCCCTTTTTGACCAAGTGCATCATTGTGGACGTCCTGCCTCTTTTCCTATGCTTTACATGCAATTCCAGTCTACCTCCTGAAATCGGTTTCCTGCAATTCTGCCCCGCTTTCAAGTCCTCTTGGCAGCCTTACTTCAATATATTTTTGGACGATAGCTGCCATTTATAACTCTGCAGGTTTGTGAATGACAGTGCCCCTGAGCTCCTTTCTTCAACTCGCTTTCTTGTGAGCTGGCCGCAACACCGCAGGATTGCTTCAGGCCCTAGTGTGGTTCCGGCACGGCACACTGAGCCTTTGGTTGTTTCCTCTTCCTGGTGGGAAATGAGAGTTAAATTTGCCTGTCCAGACACCTCCAGCTAGTCTCTCATTGGTTCTCCCTATTCCTGTTCATTTTCCGCAGAAATTGCAAACTGGGCCAAACAGGAGGTTAAAGGCACTGACTCTCCAAGTGGGCAGAGTGTTAGTAAAGCGTCTGGAATGTTGCAGCCGAGTACCAGCGGAGGAAAACTGAGACACATTTGAACACGTTTCCCGGTCACATGGTGGATCATACTCTGGGTTCCACATGCATGTTTTAGCTGAAGGAAGAATCCCTTAAACCTGGAGAGTTGAGACCCATGTTATGGGTACCATGCAATATGACTTCAAAGGGTCTGCATTTGCTCACCGAACCTCAACAATCCTATCACTGCTGTGCTTATGCCGCTATACACATGCTTGTTTCTCTTTCGGAGACATAAATCCATAGGTTTTAAGATTCTTACTAGTCAGGTATATTCTTAGGCGTTTAATACGGAGTGTTGAGTCCACTCGTTGAGCAAGGAGTAGCTCTTGTCTATTACATATTTGGCTTATGGAACTTTATCTGTGCTAATTTCAATCGCTGGTTTTATGCAGCACCCCAACTCACCTTTCCCCTTAAGCAAGCATAAGTTGATTTTCTAAATTTGAGACCCTGTTCTGTTTTGTAATTCAGTTCCTCTGTAGCCAAGTTTACATTCCGTGTAGTAGTGATATCTTATGATGTTTCTTTTTCTGTGTGACTTATTTCACTTAGAATCATCGTACCTGAATCCACTCATTATGCTGCTACGGGCCTGATGACATAGATTTCATTGCTGAGTAATATTGCATTGTACGTAAGTACCACAACTTCTTTATCCATTTTTTCGCTTTTTGTGACATTGATCTTGTATCTTAAATGAGGTTCTTGTAAACAGAGCCGTCCCAAACTTTGGGGTGGCTGTGTCTTTTTGATTTTAATTTCCCTAAACTATAGGACCATAAGTGGAAGTGCCCTAGGCTCTGTTGCTTTGTTTTTTAGATGTTTCAGGAAACACCATACACTTCTCCCGAGTGGCTGTTGGCAATTTACATCCCGCCCATCAGCATAACAAGGCTCCCAGTTCTCCATGGCCTGTCCTGCCTTTCTGGATTTTACACTTTTTTCAGATGGCCCTTTTGACCAGGGGGCAGTGAGACTTCATTGTAGTGCAGATTTCCTTTGCAAGCTTGCTTGGTTGGCCAAAAAGGGCGTATGCGTTCTTTCCTGAATATATTCAGGAAAAAACGCATATGCCCTTTTTGGCCAAGTGCATCACTGTGGACCTTCTGCCTCCTTTCCTATGCTTTACATGCAATTCCAGTCTACCTCCTGAAATCGGTTTCCTGCAATTCTGCCTTGCTCTCAGTGCCTCTTCATAGCCTTACCTCAATATGCTTTTGGAAAATAGTTGGCCTTTATAACTCTGCAGGTTTTTGAATTGCAGTTGCCCTTAGTTCCATTTTTCAGCTCTTATTTTTGTGATCTTGCCTCATATCCACAGGATTTCTTCAGGCCCTATTCTTCTTCTGGGGCGCCTTGCTCTGCCTTTGGGTAATTCTTCTTCCTATGTGAAATTAGAGTGACATGTGGCCATTGAAACCGCTACAGCTATTTTCTCACTGGTTGCCCCTATTCCCATTCATCCTCCGCACTAACTGCAGACTGTTCGATCCCGGAACTTAAAGGCATTGACTCTCCATGTGGGGATGTTGTTAGTAAAGTGGCTGGAATGTTGATCCGGTGCCCCAGGAGAGGAAAATGAGGTGCGTTTTAGAAACCTTTCCCGATCATATGGTATACCATCTGCTGGATTTCCCATGCATGGTTTAGCTGTAGGAAGATTCCCTTCAACCTGCAGTGTTGGGACCCTTGGAATGAGTAGCATGAAGTATTGCATTAAACTTTCGGCAGTTGCTCACCAAAGCTCACCAATCCTCTCAGCCCCAAGTGTCCAGCCTTATGTCTTATCCAGCTGTGGGTTTATATGTGGTCATTCCAGGTTACATCACAACCCCTGAGCGAATTTTGTAAGAATTTTTCTCTCTTTCATTGTTTCTGCGTTTTGGTTTTAAAATTTATTTCTATAATGGGGTTTAGCTCATTTTCACTGCTGTGTTTGTGCCGCTCTGCACACACTTGATTCCCTTATGGAGATATATCAATACATGGGTTTTAAGATTCTTATTACTCAGATATATTTCTCTGCGGTGTATAGGGTGTGTTGAGGCCAGTTCATTGAGCAAGGTGTAGATCTTGTCTAATACCTATTTGGTTTATTGAACGGTATCTGTGCTAATTTCAAACTCTGGTTTTATACATCACCCCACCTCTCCTTTCCCCTTAAGCTGACATAAATGTGTTTTCTAAATGTGAGACACTGTTCCGTTTTGTAATTCATGTTTTGTGCAGCCATATTTATCCTCCCTCTATAAGTGATATCTTATGATATGTTTCTTTTTCTGTTTGACTTATTTCAAGTAGTATTATCGGACCTAAATCCACTCTTTATCCTTCTACTGGCCTTATTACATTGATTTCATGGTGAAGAGATATTCCATTGTACATAAGTACCACATTTTCTTTATCCATTGTTCTCTTTCCTGGGATATTTAAGGTGTACTGAAGTTGAGGTTCTTGTAAACAGAGTAGCCCTAAACTGTGGTGTGCTTGTGTCTTGTTGATGTTTAGACTTCCCTAGATATACTCCCATGATTGGAAGTGCCCTATGCTCTGTAGCTCTGTTTTTTAGATGATTTAGGAACCACCATACACTTCTCCAGAGTGGCTCTCGGCAGTTCACACACTGTCCATCAGCGTATAAAGGCTCCCTGTTCTCCATGACCTGTCCTGCCTTTCTGGATTCTATACTTTTTTCAGGTGGCCCTTTTGACCGGGGGCAGTGAGACTTCATTGTAGTGCAGATTTCCTTTGCAAGCTTGCTTGGTTGGCCAAAAAGGGCGTATGCGTTTTTTCCTGAATATATTCAGGAAAAAACGCATACGCCCTTTTTGGCCAAGTGCATCATTGTGGACGTTCTGCCTCTTTTCCTATGCTTTATATGCAATTCCAGTCTACCTCCTGAAATCGGTTTCCTGCAATTCAGTCCCGCTTTCAAGTCCTCTTGGCAACCTTACTTCAATATATTTTTGGACGATAGGTGTCATTTATAACTCTGCAGGTTTGTGAATGACAGTGCCCATGAGCTCCTTTCTTCAACTCGCTTTCTTGTGAGCTGGCCGCAACACCGCAGGATTGCTTCAGGCCCTAGTGTGGTTCCGGCATGGCACGCTGAGCCTTTGGTTAATTCCTCTTCCTGGTGGGAAATGAGAGTTAAATTTGCCCGTCCAGACACCTCCAGCTAGTCTCTCATTGGTTCTCCCTATTCCTGTTCATTTTCCGCAGAAATTGCAAACTGGGCCAAACAGGAAGTTAAAGGCACTGACTCTCCAAGTGGGGAGAGTGTTAGTAAAGCGTCTGGAATGTTGCACCCGAGTACCAGGGGACGAAAACTGAGACACATTTAACACGTTTCCCGATCACACGGTGGATCATAGTCTGGGATCCACGTGCATGATTTAGCTGAAGGAAGAATCCCTTAAACCTGGAGAGTTGAGACCCATGGAACGGGTACCATGCAATATGACTTCAAAGGGTCTGCATTTGCTCACCGAACCTCACCAATCCTATCACTGCTGCGTTTATGCCGCTGTACACACGCTTAATTCTCTTGCGGAGACATATAAATCCATAGGTTTTAAGATTCTTACTAGTCAGGTATATTATTAGGCGTTTAATATGGTGTGTTAAGTCCACTTCGTTGAGCAAGGAGTAGCTCTTGTCTATTACATATTTGGCTTATGGAACGGTATCTGTGCTAATTTCTATCTCTGGTTTTATGCAGCACCCCAACTCACCTTTCCCCTTAAGCAAGCATAAGTTGGTTTTCTACATTTGAGACCCTGTTCTGTTTTGTAATTCAGTTCCTGTGTAGCCAAGTTTACATTTCGTGTAGCAGTGATATCTTATGATGTTTCTTTTTCTGTGTGACTTATTTCAGTTAGAATCATCATACCTGAATCCACTCATTATGCTGCTACGGGCCTGATGACATAGATGTCATTGCTGAGTGATATTGCATTGTACGTAAGTACCACAACTTCTTTATCCATTTTTCGCTTTCTGTGACAATGAACTTGTACCGTAAACGAGGTTCTTGTAAACAGAGGCATCCCAAACTTTGGGGTGGCTGTGTTTTTGATTTTAATTTCCCTAAGCTATAGGACCATAAGTGGAAGTGCCCTAGGCTCTGTTGCTTTGTTTTTTAGATGATTCAGGAAACACCATACACTTCTCCAGAGTGGCTGTTGGCAATTTACATCCCGCCCATCAGCAAAACAAGGCTCCCAGTTCTCCATGGCCTGTCCTGCCTTTCTGGATTTTACACTTTTTTCGGATGGCCCTTTTGACCGGGGGGCAGTGAGACTTCATTGTAGTGCAGATTTCCTTTGCAAGCTTGCTTGGTTGGACAAAAAGGGCGTATGTGTTTTTTCCTGAATATATTCAGGAAAAAACGTATACGCCCTTTTTGACCAAGTGCATCATTGTGGACGTCCTGCCTCTTTTCCTATGCTTTACATGCAATTCCAGTCTACCTCCTGAAATCGGTTTCCTGCAATTCTGCCCCGCTTTCAAGTCCTCTTGGCAGCCTTACTTCAATATATTTTTGGACGATAGCTGCCATTTATAACTCTGCAGGTTTGTGAATGACAGTGCCCCTGAGCTCCTTTCTTCAACTCGCTTTCTTGTGAGCTGGCCGCAACACCGCAGGATTGCTTCAGGCCCTAGTGTGGTTCCGGCACGGCACACTGAGCCTTTGGTTGTTTCCTCTTCCTGGTGGGAAATGAGAGTTAAATTTGCCTGTCCAGACACCTCCAGCTAGTCTCTCATTGGTTCTCCCTATTCCTGTTCATTTTCCGCAGAAATTGCAAACTGGGCCAAACAGGAGGTTAAAGGCAGTGACTCTCCAAGTGGGCAGAGTGTTAGTAAAGCGTCTGGAATGTTGCAGCCGAGTACCAGCGGAGGAAAACTGAGACACATTTGAACACGTTTCCCGGTCACATGGTGGATCATACTCTGGGTTCCACATGCATGTTTTAGCTGAAGGAAGAATCCCTTAAACCTGGAGAGTTGAGACCCATGTTATGGGTACCATGCAATATGACTTCAAAGGGTCTGCATTTGCTCACCGAACCTCAACAATCCTATCACTGCTGTGCTTATGCCGCTATACACATGCTTGTTTCTCTTTCGGAGACATAAATCCATAGGTTTTAAGATTCTTACTAGTCAGGTATATTCTTAGGCGTTTAATACGGAGTGTTGAGTCCACTCGTTGAGCAAGGAGTAGCTCTTGTCTATTACATATTTGGCTTATGGAACTTTATCTGTGCTAATTTCAATCGCTGGTTTTATGCAGCACCCCAACTCACCTTTCCCCTTAAGCAAGCATAAGTTGATTTTCTAAATTTGAGACCCTGTTCTGTTTTGTAATTCAGTTCCTCTGTAGCCAAGTTTACATTCCGTGTAGTAGTGATATCTTATGATGTTTCTTTTTCTGTGTGACTTATTTCACTTAGAATCATCGTACCTGAATCCACTCATTATGCTGCTACGGGCCTGATGACATAGATTTCATTGCTGAGTAATATTGCATTGTACGTAAGTACCACAACTTCTTTATCCATTTTTTCGCTTTTTGTGACATTGATCTTGTATCTTAAATGAGGTTCTTGTAAACAGAGCCGTCCCAAACTTTGGGGTGGCTGTGTCTTTTTGATTTTAATTTCCCTAAACTATAGGACCATAAGTGGAAGTGCCCTAGGCTCTGTTGCTTTGTTTTTTAGATGTTTCAGGAAACACCATACACTTCTCCCGAGTGGCTGTTGGCAATTTACATCCCGCCCATCAGCATAACAAGGCTCCCAGTTCTCCATGGCCTGTCCTGCCTTTCTGGATTTTACACTTTTTTCAGATGGCCCTTTTGACCAGGGGGCAGTGAGACTTCATTGTAGTGCAGATTTCCTTTGCAAGCTTGCTTGGTTGGCCAAAAAGGGCGTATGCGTTCTTTCCTGAATATATTCAGGAAAAAACGCATATGCCCTTTTTGGCCAAGTGCATCACTGTGGACCTTCTGCCTCCTTTCCTATGCTTTACATGCAATTCCAGTCTACCTCCTGAAATCGGTTTCCTGCAATTCTGCCTTGCTCTCAGTGCCTCTTCATAGCCTTACCTCAATATGCTTTTGGAAAATAGTTGGCCTTTATAACTCTGCAGGTTTTTGAATTGCAGTTGCCCTTAGTTCCATTTTTCAGCTCTTATTTTTGTGATCTTGCCTCATATCCACAGGATTTCTTCAGGCCCTATTCTTCTTCTGGGGCGCCTTGCTCTGCCTTTGGGTAATTCTTCTTCCTATGTGAAATTAGAGTGACATGTGGCCATTGAAACCGCTACAGCTATTTTCTCACTGGTTCCCCCTATTCCCATTCATCCTCCGCACTAACTGCAGACTGTTCGATCCCGGAACTTAAAGGCATTGACTCTCCATGTGGGGATGTTGTTAGTAAAGTGGCTGGAATGTTGATCCGGTGCCCCAGGAGAGGAAAATGAGGTGCGTTTTAGAAACCTTTCCCGATCATATGGTATACCATCTGCTGGATTTCCCATGCATGGTTTAGCTGTAGGAAGATTCCCTTCAACCTGCAGTGTTGGGACCCTTGGAATGAGTAGCATGAAGTATTGCATTAAACTTTCGGCAGTTGCTCACCAAAGCTCACCAATCCTCTCAGCCCCAAGTGTCCAGCCTTATGTCTTATCCAGCTGTGGGTTTATATGTGGTCATTCCAGGTTACATCACAACCCCTGAGCGAATTTTGTAAGAATTTTTCTCTCTTTCATTGTTTCTGCGTTTTGGTTTTAAAATTTATTTCTATAATGGGGTTTAGCTCATTTTCACTGCTGTGTTTGTGCCGCTCTGCACACACTTGATTCCCTTATGGAGATATATCAATACATGGGTTTTAAGATTCTTATTACTCAGATATATTTCTCTGCGGTGTATAGGGTGTGTTGAGGCCAGTTCATTGAGCAAGGTGTAGATCTTGTCTAATACCTATTTGGTTTATTGAACGGTATCTGTGCTAATTTCAAACTCTGGTTTTATACATCACCCCACCTCTCCTTTCCCCTTAAGCTGACATAAATGTGTTTTCTAAATGTGAGACACTGTTCTGTTTTGTAATTCATGTTTTGTGCAGCCATATTTATCCTCCCTCTATAAGTGATATCTTATGATATGTTTCTTTTTCTGTTTGACTTATTTCAAGTAGTATTATCGGACCTAAATCCACTCTTTATCCTTCTACTGGCCTTATTACATTGATTTCATGGTGAAGAGATATTCCATTGTACATAAGTACCACATTTTCTTTATCCATTGTTCTCTTTCCTGGGATATTTAAGGTGTACTGAAGTTGAGGTTCTTGTAAACAGAGTAGCCCTAAACTGTGGTGTGCTTGTGTCTTGTGGATGTTTAGACTTCCCTAGATATACTCCCATGATTGGAAGTGCCCTATGCTCTGTAGCTCTGTTTTTTAGATGATTTAGGAACCACCATACACTTCTCCAGAGTGGCTCTCGGCAGTTCACACACTGTCCATCAGCGTATAAAGGCTCCCTGTTCTCCATGACCTGTCCTGCCTTTCTGGATTCTATACTTTTTTCAGGTGGCCCTTTTGACCGGGGGCAGTGAGACTTCATTGTAGTGCAGATTTCCTTTGCAAGCTTGCTTGGTTGGCCAAAAAGGGCGTATGCGTTTTTTCCTGAATATATTCAGGAAAAAACGCATACGCCCTTTTTGGCCAAGTGCATCATTGTGGACGTTCTGCCTCTTTTCCTATGCTTTATATGCAATTCCAGTCTACCTCCTGAAATCGGTTTCCTGCAATTCAGTCCCGCTTTCAAGTCCTCTTGGCAACCTTACTTCAATATATTTTTGGACGATAGGTGTCATTTATAACTCTGCAGGTTTGTGAATGACAGTGCCCATGAGCTCCTTTCTTCAACTCGCTTTCTTGTGAGCTGGCCGCAACACCGCAGGATTGCTTCAGGCCCTAGTGTGGTTCCGGCATGGCACGCTGAGCCTTTGGTTAATTCCTCTTCCTGGTGGGAAATGAGAGTTAAATTTGCCCGTCCAGACACCTCCAGCTAGTCTCTCATTGGTTCTCCCTATTCCTGTTCATTTTCCGCAGAAATTGCAAACTGGGCCAAACAGGAAGTTAAAGGCACTGACTCTCCAAGTGGGGAGAGTGTTAGTAAAGCGTCTGGAATGTTGCACCCGAGTACCAGGGGACGAAAACTGAGACACATTTAACACGTTTCCCGATCACACGGTGGATCATAGTCTGGGATCCACGTGCATGATTTAGCTGAAGGAAGAATCCCTTAAACCTGGAGAGTTGAGACCCATGGAACGGGTACCATGCAATATGACTTCAAAGGGTCTGCATTTGCTCACCGAACCTCACCAATCCTATCACTGCTGCGTTTATGCCGCTGTACACACACTTAATTCTCTTGCGGAGACATATAAATCCATAGGTTTTAAGATTCTTACTAGTCAGGTATATTATTAGGCGTTTAATATGGTGTGTTAAGTCCACTTCGTTGAGCAAGGAGTAGCTCTTGTCTATTACATATTTGGCTTATGGAACGGTATCTGTGCTAATTTCTATCTCTGGTTTTATGCAGCACCCCAACTCACCTTTCCCCTTAAGCAAGCATAAGTTGGTTTTCTACATTTGAGACCCTGTTCTGTTTTGTAATTCAGTTCCTGTGTAGCCAAGTTTACATTTCGTGTAGCAGTGATATCTTATGATGTTTCTTTTTCTGTGTGACTTATTTCAGTTAGAATCATCATACCTGAATCCACTCATTATGCTGCTACGGGCCTGATGACATAGATGTCATTGCTGAGTGATATTGCATTGTACGTAAGTACCACAACTTCTTTATCCATTTTTCGCTTTCTGTGACAATGAACTTGTACCGTAAACGAGGTTCTTGTAAACAGAGGCATCCCAAACTTTGGGGTGGCTGTGTTTTTGATTTTAATTTCCCTAAGCTATAGGACCATAAGTGGAAGTGCCCTAGGCTCTGTTGCTTTGTTTTTTAGATGATTCAGGAAACACCATACACTTCTCCAGAGTGGCTGTTGGCAATTTACATCCCGCCCATCAGCAAAACAAGGCTCCCAGTTCTCCATGGCCTGTCCTGCCTTTCTGGATTTTACACTTTTTTCGGATGGCCCTTTTGACCGGGGGGCAGTGAGACTTCATTGTAGTGCAGATTTCCTTTGCAAGCTTGCTTGGTTGGACAAAAAGGGCATATGTGTTTTTTCCTGAATATATTCAGGAAAAAACGTATACGCCCTTTTTGACCAAGTGCATCATTGTGGACGTCCTGCCTCTTTTCCTATGCTTTACATGCAATTCCAGTCTACCTCCTGAAATCGGTTTCCTGCAATTCTGCCCCGCTTTCAAGTCCTCTTGGCAGCCTTACTTCAATATATTTTTGGACGATAGCTGCCATTTATAACTCTGCAGGTTTGTGAATGACAGTGCCCCTGAGCTCCTTTCTTCAACTCGCTTTCTTGTGAGCTGGCCGCAACACCGCAGGATTGCTTCAGGCCCTAGTGTGGTTCCGGCACGGCACACTGAGCCTTTGGTTGTTTCCTCTTCCTGGTGGGAAATGAGAGTTAAATTTGCCTGTCCAGACACCTCCAGCTAGTCTCTCATTGGTTCTCCCTATTCCTGTTCATTTTCCGCAGAAATTGCAAACTGGGCCAAACAGGAGTTTAAAGGCAGTGACTCTCCAAGTGGGCAGAGTGTTAGTAAAGCGTCTGGAATGTTGCAGCCGAGTACCAGCGGAGGAAAACTGAGACACATTTGAACACGTTTCCCGGTCACATGGTGGATCATACTCTGGGTTCCACATGCATGTTTTAGCTGAAGGAAGAATCCCTTAAACCTGGAGAGTTGAGACCCATGTTATGGGTACCATGCAATATGACTTCAAAGGGTCTGCATTTGCTCACCGAACCTCAACAATCCTATCACTGCTGTGCTTATGCCGCTATACACATGCTTGTTTCTCTTTCGGAGACATAAATCCATAGGTTTTAAGATTCTTACTAGTCAGGTATATTCTTAGGCGTTTAATACGGAGTGTTGAGTCCACTCGTTGAGCAAGGAGTAGCTCTTGTCTATTACATATTTGGCTTATGGAACTTTATCTGTGCTAATTTCAATCGCTGGTTTTATGCAGCACCCCAACTCACCTTTCCCCTTAAGCAAGCATAAGTTGATTTTCTAAATTTGAGACCCTGTTCTGTTTTGTAATTCAGTTCCTCTGTAGCCAAGTTTACATTCCGTGTAGTAGTGATATCTTATGATGTTTCTTTTTCTGTGTGACTTATTTCACTTAGAATCATCGTACCTGAATCCACTCATTATGCTGCTACGGGCCTGATGACATAGATTTCATTGCTGAGTAATATTGCATTGTACGTAAGTACCACAACTTCTTTATCCATTTTTTCGCTTTTTGTGACATTGATCTTGTATCTTAAATGAGGTTCTTGTAAACAGAGCCGTCCCAAACTTTGGGGTGGCTGTGTCTTTTTGATTTTAATTTCCCTAAACTATAGGACCATAAGTGGAAGTGCCCTAGGCTCTGTTGCTTTGTTTTTTAGATGTTTCAGGAAACACCATACACTTCTCCCGAGTGGCTGTTGGCAATTTACATCCCGCCCATCAGCATAACAAGGCTCCCAGTTCTCCATGGCCTGTCCTGCCTTTCTGGATTTTACACTTTTTTCAGATGGCCCTTTTGACCAGGGGGCAGTGAGACTTCATTGTAGTGCAGATTTCCTTTGCAAGCTTGCTTGGTTGGCCAAAAAGGGCGTATGCGTTCTTTCCTGAATATATTCAGGAAAAAACGCATATGCCCTTTTTGGCCAAGTGCATCACTGTGGACCTTCTGCCTCCTTTCCTATGCTTTACATGCAATTCCAGTCTACCTCCTGAAATCGGTTTCCTGCAATTCTGCCTTGCTCTCAGTGCCTCTTCATAGCCTTACCTCAATATGCTTTTGGAAAATAGTTGGCCTTTATAACTCTGCAGGTTTTTGAATTGCAGTTGCCCTTAGTTCCATTTTTCAGCTCTTATTTTTGTGATCTTGCCTCATATCCACAGGATTTCTTCAGGCCCTATTCTTCTTCTGGGGCGCCTTGCTCTGCCTTTGGTTAATTCTTCTTCCTATGTGAAATTAGAGTGACATGTGGCCATTGAAACCGCTACAGCTATTTTCTCACTGGTTGCCCCTATTCCCATTCATCCTCCGCACTAACTGCAGACTGTTCGATCCCGGAACTTAAAGGCATTGACTCTCCATGTGGGGATGTTGTTAGTAAAGTGGCTGGAATGTTGATCCGGTGCCCCAGGAGAGGAAAATGAGGTGCGTTTTAGAAACCTTTCCCGATCATATGGTATACCATCTGCTGGATTTCCCATGCATGGTTTAGCTGTAGGAAGATTCCCTTCAACCTGCAGTGTTGGGACCCTTGGAATGAGTAGCATGAAGTATTGCATTAAACTTTCGGCAGTTGCTCACCAAAGCTCACCAATCCTCTCAGCCCCAAGTGTCCAGCCTTATGTCTTATCCAGCTGTGGGTTTATATGTGGTCATTCCAGGTTACATCACAACCCCTGAGCGAATTTTGTAAGAATTTTTCTCTCTTTCATTGTTTCTGCGTTTTGGTTTTAAAATTTATTTCTATAATGGGGTTTAGCTCATTTTCACTGCTGTGTTTGTGCCGCTCTGCACACACTTGATTCCCTTATGGAGATATATCAATACATGGGTTTTAAGATTCTTATTACTCAGATATATTTCTCTGCGGTGTATAGGGTGTGTTGAGGCCAGTTCATTGAGCAAGGTGTAGATCTTGTCTAATACCTATTTGGTTTATTGAACGGTATCTGTGCTAATTTCAAACTCTGGTTTTATACATCACCCCACCTCTCCTTTCCCCTTAAGCTGACATAAATGTGTTTTCTAAATGTGAGACACTGTTCTGTTTTGTAATTCATGTTTTGTGCAGCCATATTTATCCTCCCTCTATAAGTGATATCTTATGATATGTTTCTTTTTCTGTTTGACTTATTTCAAGTAGTATTATCGGACCTAAATCCACTCTTTATCCTTCTACTGGCCTTATTACATTGATTTCATGGTGAAGAGATATTCCATTGTACATAAGTACCACATTTTCTTTATCCATTGTTCTCTTTCCTGGGATATTTAAGGTGTACTGAAGTTGAGGTTCTTGTAAACAGAGTAGCCCTAAACTGTGGTGTGCTTGTGTCTTGTGGATGTTTAGACTTCCCTAGATATACTCCCATGATTGGAAGTGCCCTATGCTCTGTAGCTCTGTTTTTTAGATGATTTAGGAACCACCATACACTTCTCCAGAGTGGCTCTCGGCAGTTCACACACTGTCCATCAGCGTATAAAGGCTCCCTGTTCTCCATGACCTGTCCTGCCTTTCTGGATTCTATACTTTTTTCAGGTGGCCCTTTTGACCGGGGGCAGTGAGACTTCATTGTAGTGCAGATTTCCTTTGCAAGCTTGCTTGGTTGGCCAAAAAGGGCGTATGCGTTTTTTCCTGAATATATTCAGGAAAAAACGCATACGCCCTTTTTGGCCAAGTGCATCATTGTGGACGTTCTGCCTCTTTTCCTATGCTTTATATGCAATTCCAGTCTACCTCCTGAAATCGGTTTCCTGCAATTCAGTCCCGCTTTCAAGTCCTCTTGGCAACCTTACTTCAATATATTTTTGGACGATAGGTGTCATTTATAACTCTGCAGGTTTGTGAATGACAGTGCCCCTGAGCTCCTTTCTTCAACTCGCTTTCTTGTGAGCTGGCCGCAACACCGCAGGATTGCTTCAGGCCCTAGTGTGGTTCCGGCACGGCACACTGAGCCTTTGGTTGTTTCCTCTTCCTGGTGGGAAATGAGAGTTAAATTTGCCTGTCCAGACACCTCCAGCTAGTCTCTCATTGGTTCTCCCTATTCCTGTTCATTTTCCGCAGAAATTGCAAACTGGGCCAAACAGGAGTTTAAAGGCAGTGACTCTCCAAGTGGGCAGAGTGTTAGTAAAGCGTCTGGAATGTTGCAGCCGAGTACCAGCGGAGGAAAACTGAGACACATTTGAACACGTTTCCCGGTCACATGGTGGATCATACTCTGGGTTCCACATGCATGTTTTAGCTGAAGGAAGAATCCCTTAAACCTGGAGAGTTGAGACCCATGTTATGGGTACCATGCAATATGACTTCAAAGGGTCTGCATTTGCTCACCGAACCTCAACAATCCTATCACTGCTGTGCTTATGCCGCTATACACATGCTTGTTTCTCTTTCGGAGACATAAATCCATAGGTTTTAAGATTCTTACTAGTCAGGTATATTCTTAGGCGTTTAATACGGAGTGTTGAGTCCACTCGTTGAGCAAGGAGTAGCTCTTGTCTATTACATATTTGGCTTATGGAACTTTATCTGTGCTAATTTCAATCGCTGGTTTTATGCAGCACCCCAACTCACCTTTCCCCTTAAGCAAGCATAAGTTGATTTTCTAAATTTGAGACCCTGTTCTGTTTTGTAATTCAGTTCCTCTGTAGCCAAGTTTACATTCCGTGTAGTAGTGATATCTTATGATGTTTCTTTTTCTGTGTGACTTATTTCACTTAGAATCATCGTACCTGAATCCACTCATTATGCTGCTACGGGCCTGATGACATAGATTTCATTGCTGAGTAATATTGCATTGTACGTAAGTACCACAACTTCTTTATCCATTTTTTCGCTTTTTGTGACATTGATCTTGTATCTTAAATGAGGTTCTTGTAAACAGAGCCGTCCCAAACTTTGGGGTGGCTGTGTCTTTTTGATTTTAATTTCCCTAAACTATAGGACCATAAGTGGAAGTGCCCTAGGCTCTGTTGCTTTGTTTTTTAGATGTTTCAGGAAACACCATACACTTCTCCCGAGTGGCTGTTGGCAATTTACATCCCGCCCATCAGCATAACAAGGCTCCCAGTTCTCCATGGCCTGTCCTGCCTTTCTGGATTTTACACTTTTTTCAGATGGCCCTTTTGACCAGGGGGCAGTGAGACTTCATTGTAGTGCAGATTTCCTTTGCAAGCTTGCTTGGTTGGCCAAAAAGGGCGTATGCGTTCTTTCCTGAATATATTCAGGAAAAAACGCATATGCCCTTTTTGGCCAAGTGCATCACTGTGGACCTTCTGCCTCCTTTCCTATGCTTTACATGCAATTCCAGTCTACCTCCTGAAATCGGTTTCCTGCAATTCTGCCTTGCTCTCAGTGCCTCTTCATAGCCTTACCTCAATATGCTTTTGGAAAATAGTTGGCCTTTATAACTCTGCAGGTTTTTGAATTGCAGTTGCCCTTAGTTCCATTTTTCAGCTCTTATTTTTGTGATCTTGCCTCATATCCACAGGATTTCTTCAGGCCCTATTCTTCTTCTGGGGCGCCTTGCTCTGCCTTTGGTTAATTCTTCTTCCTATGTGAAATTAGAGTGACATGTGGCCATTGAAACCGCTACAGCTATTTTCTCACTGGTTGCCCCTATTCCCATTCATCCTCCGCACTAACTGCAGACTGTTCGATCCCGGAACTTAAAGGCATTGACTCTCCATGTGGGGATGTTGTTAGTAAAGTGGCTGGAATGTTGATCCGGTGCCCCAGGAGAGGAAAATGAGGTGCGTTTTAGAAACCTTTCCCGATCATATGGTATACCATCTGCTGGATTTCCCATGCATGGTTTAGCTGTAGGAAGATTCCCTTCAACCTGCAGTGTTGGGACCCTTGGAATGAGTAGCATGAAGTATTGCATTAAACTTTCGGCAGTTGCTCACCAAAGCTCACCAATCCTCTCAGCCCCAAGTGTCCAGCCTTATGTCTTATCCAGCTGTGGGTTTATATGTGGTCATTCCAGGTTACATCACAACCCCTGAGCGAATTTTGTAAGAATTTTTCTCTCTTTCATTGTTTCTGCGTTTTGGTTTTAAAATTTATTTCTATAATGGGGTTTAGCTCATTTTCACTGCTGTGTTTGTGCCGCTCTGCACACACTTGATTCCCTTATGGAGATATATCAATACATGGGTTTTAAGATTCTTATTACTCAGATATATTTCTCTGCGGTGTATAGGGTGTGTTGAGGCCAGTTCATTGAGCAAGGTGTAGATCTTGTCTAATACCTATTTGGTTTATTGAACGGTATCTGTGCTAATTTCAAACTCTGGTTTTATACATCACCCCACCTCTCCTTTCCCCTTAAGCTGACATAAATGTGTTTTCTAAATGTGAGACACTGTTCTGTTTTGTAATTCATGTTTTGTGCAGCCATATTTATCCTCCCTCTATAAGTGATATCTTATGATATGTTTCTTTTTCTGTTTGACTTATTTCAAGTAGTATTATCGGACCTAAATCCACTCTTTATCCTTCTACTGGCCTTATTACATTGATTTCATGGTGAAGAGATATTCCATTGTACATAAGTACCACATTTTCTTTATCCATTGTTCTCTTTCCTGGGATATTTAAGGTGTACTGAAGTTGAGGTTCTTGTAAACAGAGTAGCCCTAAACTGTGGTGTGCTTGTGTCTTGTGGATGTTTAGACTTCCCTAGATATACTCCCATGATTGGAAGTGCCCTATGCTCTGTAGCTCTGTTTTTTAGATGATTTAGGAACCACCATACACTTCTCCAGAGTGGCTCTCGGCAGTTCACACACTGTCCATCAGCGTATAAAGGCTCCCTGTTCTCCATGACCTGTCCTGCCTTTCTGGATTCTATACTTTTTTCAGGTGGCCCTTTTGACCGGGGGCAGTGAGACTTCATTGTAGTGCAGATTTCCTTTGCAAGCTTGCTTGGTTGGCCAAAAAGGGCGTATGCGTTTTTTCCTGAATATATTCAGGAAAAAACGCATACGCCCTTTTTGGCCAAGTGCATCATTGTGGACGTTCTGCCTCTTTTCCTATGCTTTATATGCAATTCCAGTCTACCTCCTGAAATCGGTTTCCTGCAATTCAGTCCCGCTTTCAAGTCCTCTTGGCAACCTTACTTCAATATATTTTTGGACGATAGGTGTCATTTATAACTCTGCAGGTTTGTGAATGACAGTGCCCATGAGCTCCTTTCTTCAACTCGCTTTCTTGTGAGCTGGCCGCAACACCGCAGGATTGCTTCAGGCCCTAGTGTGGTTCCGGCATGGCACGCTGAGCCTTTGGTTAATTCCTCTTCCTGGTGGGAAATGAGAGTTAAATTTGCCCGTCCAGACACCTCCAGCTAGTCTCTCATTGGTTCTCCCTATTCCTGTTCATTTTCCGCAGAAATTGCAAACTGGGCCAAACAGGAAGTTAAAGGCACTGACTCTCCAAGTGGGGAGAGTGTTAGTAAAGCGTCTGGAATGTTGCACCCGAGTACCAGGGGACGAAAACTGAGACACATTTAACACGTTTCCCGATCACACGGTGGATCATAGTCTGGGATCCACGTGCATGATTTAGCTGAAGGAAGAATCCCTTAAACCTGGAGAGTTGAGACCCATGGAACGGGTACCATGCAATATGACTTCAAAGGGTCTGCATTTGCTCACCGAACCTCACCAATCCTATCACTGCTGCGTTTATGCCGCTGTACACACGCTTCATTCTCTTTCGGAGACATATAAATCCATAGGTTTTAAGATTCTTACTAGTCAGGTATATTATTAGGCGTTTAATATGGCGTGTTAAGTCCACTTCGTTGAGCAAGGAGTAGCTCTTGTCTATTACATATTTGGCTTATGGAACGGTATCTGTGCTAATTTCTATCTCTGGTTTTATGCAGCACCCCAACTCACCTTTCCCCTTAAGCAAGCATAAGTTGGTTTTCTACATTTGAGACCCTGTTCTGTTTTGTAATTCAGTTCCTGTGTAGCCAAGTTTACATTTCGTGTAGCAGTGATATCTTAGGATGTTTCTTTTTCTGTGTGACTTATTTCAGTTAGAATCATCATACCTGAATCCACTCATTATGCTGCTACGGGCCTGATGACATAGATGTCATTGCTGAGTGATATTGCATTGTACGTAAGTACCACAACTTCTTTATCCATTTTTCGCTTTCTGCGACAATGAACTTGTACCGTAAACGAGGTTCTTGTAAACAGAGGCATCCCAAACTTTGGGGTGGCTGTGTTTTTGATTTTAATTTCCCTAAGCTATAGGACCATAAGTGGAAGTGCCCTAGGCTCTGTTGCTTTGTTTTTTAGATGATTCAGGAAACACCATACACTTCTCCAGAGTGGCTGTTGGCAATTTACATCCCGCCCATCAGCAAAACAAGGCTCCCAGTTCTCCATGGCCTGTCCTGCCTTTCTGGATTTTACACTTTTTTCGGATGGCCCTTTTGACCGGGGGGCAGTGAGACTTCATTGTAGTGCAGATTTCCTTTGCAAGCTTGCTTGGTTGGACAAAAAGGGCGTATGTGTTTTTTCCTGAATATATTCAGGAAAAAACGTATACGCCCTTTTTGACCAAGTGCATCATTGTGGACGTCCTGCCTCTTTTCCTATGCTTTACATGCAATTCCAGTCTACCTCCTGAAATCGGTTTCCTGCAATTCTGCCCCGCTTTCAAGTCCTCTTGGCAGCCTTACTTCAATATATTTTTGGACGATAGCTGCCATTTATAACTCTGCAGGTTTGTGAATGACAGTGCCCCTGAGCTCCTTTCTTCAACTCGCTTTCTTGTGAGCTGGCCGCAACACCGCAGGATTGCTTCAGGCCCTAGTGTGGTTCCGGCACGGCACACTGAGCCTTTGGTTGTTTCCTCTTCCTGGTGGGAAATGAGAGTTAAATTTGCCTGTCCAGACACCTCCAGCTAGTCTCTCATTGGTTCTCCCTATTCCTGTTCATTTTCCGCAGAAATTGCAAACTGGGCCAAACAGGAGGTTAAAGGCACTGACTCTCCAAGTGGGCAGAGTGTTAGTAAAGCGTCTGGAATGTTGCAGCCGAGTACCAGCGGAGGAAAACTGAGACACATTTGAACACGTTTCCCGGTCACATGGTGGATCATACTCTGGGTTCCACATGCATGTTTTAGCTGAAGGAAGAATCCCTTAAACCTGGAGAGTTGAGACCCATGTTATGGGTACCATGCAATATGACTTCAAAGGGTCTGCATTTGCTCACCGAACCTCAACAATCCTATCACTGCTGTGCTTATGCCGCTATACACATGCTTGTTTCTCTTTCGGAGACATAAATCCATAGGTTTTAAGATTCTTACTAGTCAGGTATATTCTTAGGCGTTTAATACGGAGTGTTGAGTCCACTCGTTGAGCAAGGAGTAGCTCTTGTCTATTACATATTTGGCTTATGGAACTTTATCTGTGCTAATTTCAATCGCTGGTTTTATGCAGCACCCCAACTCACCTTTCCCCTTAAGCAAGCATAAGTTGATTTTCTAAATTTGAGACCCTGTTCTGTTTTGTAATTCAGTTCCTCTGTAGCCAAGTTTACATTCCGTGTAGTAGTGATATCTTATGATGTTTCTTTTTCTGTGTGACTTATTTCACTTAGAATCATCGTACCTGAATCCACTCATTATGCTGCTACGGGCCTGATGACATAGATTTCATTGCTGAGTAATATTGCATTGTACGTAAGTACCACAACTTCTTTATCCATTTTTTCGCTTTTTGTGACATTGATCTTGTATCTTAAATGAGGTTCTTGTAAACAGAGCCGTCCCAAACTTTGGGGTGGCTGTGTCTTTTTGATTTTAATTTCCCTAAACTATAGGACCATAAGTGGAAGTGCCCTAGGCTCTGTTGCTTTGTTTTTTAGATGTTTCAGGAAACACCATACACTTCTCCCGAGTGGCTGTTGGCAATTTACATCCCGCCCATCAGCATAACAAGGCTCCCAGTTCTCCATGGCCTGTCCTGCCTTTCTGGATTTTACACTTTTTTCAGATGGCCCTTTTGACCAGGGGGCAGTGAGACTTCATTGTAGTGCAGATTTCCTTTGCAAGCTTGCTTGGTTGGCCAAAAAGGGCGTATGCGTTCTTTCCTGAATATATTCAGGAAAAAACGCATATGCCCTTTTTGGCCAAGTGCATCACTGTGGACCTTCTGCCTCCTTTCCTATGCTTTACATGCAATTCCAGTCTACCTCCTGAAATCGGTTTCCTGCAATTCTGCCTTGCTCTCAGTGCCTCTTCATAGCCTTACCTCAATATGCTTTTGGAAAATAGTTGGCCTTTATAACTCTGCAGGTTTTTGAATTGCAGTTGCCCTTAGTTCCATTTTTCAGCTCTTATTTTTGTGATCTTGCCTCATATCCACAGGATTTCTTCAGGCCCTATTCTTCTTCTGGGGCGCCTTGCTCTGCCTTTGGGTAATTCTTCTTCCTATGTGAAATTAGAGTGACATGTGGCCATTGAAACCGCTACAGCTATTTTCTCACTGGTTGCCCCTATTCCCATTCATCCTCCGCACTAACTGCAGACTGTTCGATCCCGGAACTTAAAGGCATTGACTCTCCATGTGGGGATGTTGTTAGTAAAGTGGCTGGAATGTTGATCCGGTGCCCCAGGAGAGGAAAATGAGGTGCGTTTTAGAAACCTTTCCCGATCATATGGTATACCATCTGCTGGATTTCCCATGCATGGTTTAGCTGTAGGAAGATTCCCTTCAACCTGCAGTGTTGGGACCCTTGGAATGAGTAGCATGAAGTATTGCATTAAACTTTCGGCAGTTGCTCACCAAAGCTCACCAATCCTCTCAGCCCCAAGTGTCCAGCCTTATGTCTTATCCAGCTGTGGGTTTATATGTGGTCATTCCAGGTTACATCACAACCCCTGAGCGAATTTTGTAAGAATTTTTCTCTCTTTCATTGTTTCTGCGTTTTGGTTTTAAAATTTATTTCTATAATGGGGTTTAGCTCATTTTCACTGCTGTGTTTGTGCCGCTCTGCACACACTTGATTCCCTTATGGAGATATATCAATACATGGGTTTTAAGATTCTTATTACTCAGATATATTTCTCTGCGGTGTATAGGGTGTGTTGAGGCCAGTTCATTGAGCAAGGTGTAGATCTTGTCTAATACCTATTTGGTTTATTGAACGGTATCTGTGCTAATTTCAAACTCTGGTTTTATACATCACCCCACCTCTCCTTTCCCCTTAAGCTGACATAAATGTGTTTTCTAAATGTGAGACACTGTTCTGTTTTGTAATTCATGTTTTGTGCAGCCATATTTATCCTCCCTCTATAAGTGATATCTTATGATATGTTTCTTTTTCTGTTTGACTTATTTCAAGTAGTATTATCGGACCTAAATCCACTCTTTATCCTTCTACTGGCCTTATTACATTGATTTCATGGTGAAGAGATATTCCATTGTACATAAGTACCACATTTTCTTTATCCATTGTTCTCTTTCCTGGGATATTTAAGGTGTACTGAAGTTGAGGTTCTTGTAAACAGAGTAGCCCTAAACTGTGGTGTGCTTGTGTCTTGTGGATGTTTAGACTTCCCTAGATATACTCCCATGATTGGAAGTGCCCTATGCTCTGTAGCTCTGTTTTTTAGATGATTTAGGAACCACCATACACTTCTCCAGAGTGGCTCTCGGCAGTTCACACACTGTCCATCAGCATATAAAGGCTCCCTGTTCTCCATGACCTGTCCTGCCTTTCTGGATTCTATACTTTTTTCAGGTGGCCCTTTTGACCGGGGGCAGTGAGACTTCATTGTAGTGCAGATTTCCTTTGCAAGCTTGCTTGGTTGGCCAAAAAGGGCGTATGCGTTTTTTCCTGAATATATTCAGGAAAAAACGCATACGCCCTTTTTGGCCAAGTGCATCATTGTGGACGTTCTGCCTCTTTTCCTATGCTTTATATGCAATTCCAGTCTACCTCCTGAAATCGGTTTCCTGCAATTCAGTCCCGCTTTCAAGTCCTCTTGGCAACCTTACTTCAATATATTTTTGGACGATAGGTGTCATTTATAACTCTGCAGGTTTGTGAATGACAGTGCCCATGAGCTCCTTTCTTCAACTCGCTTTCTTGTGAGCTGGCCGCAACACCGCAGGATTGCTTCAGGCCCTAGTGTGGTTCCAGCATGGCACGCTGAGCCTTTGGTTAATTCCTCTTCCTGGTGGGAAATGAGAGTTAAATTTGCCCGTCCAGACACCTCCAGCTAGTCTCTCATTGGTTCTCCCTATTCCTGTTCATTTTCCGCAGAAATTGCAAACTGGGCCAAACAGGAAGTTAAAGGCACTGACTCTCCAAGTGGGGAGAGTGTTAGTAAAGCGTCTGGAATGTTGCACCCGAGTACCAGGGGACGAAAACTGAGACACATTTAACACGTTTCCCGATCACACGGTGGATCATAGTCTGGGATCCACGTGCATGATTTAGCTGAAGGAAGAATCCCTTAAACCTGGAGAGTTGAGACCCATGGAACGGGTACCATGCAATATGACTTCAAAGGGTCTGCATTTGCTCACCGAACCTCACCAATCCTATCACTGCTGCGTTTATGCCGCTGTACACACGCTTAATTCTCTTGCGGAGACATATAAATCCATAGGTTTTAAGATTCTTACTAGTCAGGTATATTATTAGGCGTTTAATATGGCGTGTTAAGTCCACTTCGTTGAGCAAGGAGTAGCTCTTGTCTATTACATATTTGGCTTATGGAACGGTATCTGTGCTAATTTCTATCTCTGGTTTTATGCAGCACCCCAACTCACCTTTCCCCTTAAGCAAGCATAAGTTGGTTTTCTACATTTGAGACCCTGTTCTGTTTTGTAATTCAGTTCCTGTGTAGCCAAGTTTACATTTCGTGTAGCAGTGATATCTTATGATGTTTCTTTTTCTGTGTGACTTATTTCAGTTAGAATCATCATACCTGAATCCACTCATTATGCTGCTACGGGCCTGATGACATAGATGTCATTGCTGAGTGATATTGCATTGTACGTAAGTACCACAACTTCTTTATCCATTTTTCGCTTTCTGCGACAATGAACTTGTACCGTAAACGAGGTTCTTGTAAACAGAGGCATCCCAAACTTTGGGGTGGCTGTGTTTTTGATTTTAATTTCCCTAAGCTATAGGACCATAAGTGGAAGTGCCCTAGGCTCTGTTGCTTTGTTTTTTAGATGATTCAGGAAACACCATACACTTCTCCAGAGTGGCTGTTGGCAATTTACATCCCGCCCATCAGCAAAACAAGGCTCCCAGTTCTCCATGGCCTGTCCTGCCTTTCTGGGTTTTACACTTTTTTCGGATGGCCCTTTTGACCGGGGGGCAGTGAGACTTCATTGTAGTGCAGATTTCCTTTGCAAGCTTGCTTGGTTGGACAAAAAGGGCGTATGTGTTTTTTCCTGAATATATTCAGGAAAAAACGTATACGCCCTTTTTGACCAAGTGCATCATTGTGGACGTCCTGCCTCTTTTCCTATGCTTTACATGCAATTCCAGTCTACCTCCTGAAATCGGTTTCCTGCAATTCTGCCCCGCTTTCAAGTCCTCTTGGCAGCCTTACTTCAATATATTTTTGGACGATAGCTGCCATTTATAACTCTGCAGGTTTGTGAATGACAGTGCCCCTGAGCTCCTTTCTTCAACTCGCTTTCTTGTGAGCTGGCCGCAACACCGCAGGATTGCTTCAGGCCCTAGTGTGGTTCCGGCACGGCACACTGAGCCTTTGGTTGTTTCCTCTTCCTGGTGGGAAATGAGAGTTAAATTTGCCTGTCCAGACACCTCCAGCTAGTCTCTCATTGGTTCTCCCTATTCCTGTTCATTTTCCGCAGAAATTGCAAACTGGGCCAAACAGGAGGTTAAAGGTACTGACTCTCCAAGTGGGCAGAGTGTTAGTAAAGCGTCTGGAATGTTGCAGCCGAGTACCAGCGGAGGAAAACTGAGACACATTTGAACACGTTTCCCGGTCACATGGTGGATCATACTCTGGGTTCCACATGCATGTTTTAGCTGAAGGAAGAATCCCTTAAACCTGGAGAGTTGAGACCCATGTTATGGGTACCATGCAATATGACTTCAAAGGGTCTGCATTTGCTCACCGAACCTCAACAATCCTATCACTGCTGTGCTTATGCCGCTATACACATGCTTGTTTCTCTTTCGGAGACATAAATCCATAGGTTTTAAGATTCTTACTAGTCAGGTATATTCTTAGGCGTTTAATACGGAGTGTTGAGTCCACTCGTTGAGCAAGGAGTAGCTCTTGTCTATTACATATTTGGCTTATGGAACTTTATCTGTGCTAATTTCAATCTCTGGTTTTATGCAGCACCCCAACTCACCTTTCCCCTTAAGCAAGCATAAGTTGATTTTCTAAATTTGAGACCCTGTTCTGTTTTGTAATTCAGTTCCTCTGTAGCCAAGTTTACATTCCGTGTAGTAGTGATATCTTATGATGTTTCTTTTTCTGTGTGACTTATTTCACTTAGAATCATCGTACCTGAATCCACTCATTATGCTGCTACGGGCCTGATGACATAGATTTCATTGCTGAGTAATATTGCATTGTACGTAAGTACCACAACTTCTTTATCCATTTTTTCGCTTTTTGTGACATTGATCTTGTATCTTAAATGAGGTTCTTGTAAACAGAGCCGTCCCAAACTTTGGGGTGGCTGTGTCTTTTTGATTTTAATTTCCCTAAACTATAGGACCATAAGTGGAAGTGCCCTAGGCTCTGTTGCTTTGTTTTTTAGATGTTTCAGGAAACACCATACACTTCTCCCGAGTGGCTGTTGGCAATTTACATCCCGCCCATCAGCATAACAAGGCTCCCAGTTCTCCATGGCCTGTCCTGCCTTTCTGGATTTTACACTTTTTTCAGATGGCCCTTTTGACCAGGGGGCAGTGAGACTTCATTGTAGTGCAGATTTCCTTTGCAAGCTTGCTTGGTTGGCCAAAAAGGGCGTATGCGTTCTTTCCTGAATATATTCAGGAAAAAACGCATATGCCCTTTTTGGCCAAGTGCATCACTGTGGACCTTCTGCCTCCTTTCCTATGCTTTACATGCAATTCCAGTCTACCTCCTGAAATCGGTTTCCTGCAATTCTGCCTTGCTCTCAGTGCCTCTTCATAGCCTTACCTCAATATGCTTTTGGAAAATAGTTGGCCTTTATAACTCTGCAGGTTTTTGAATTGCAGTTGCCCTTAGTTCCATTTTTCAGCTCTTATTTTTGTGATCTTGCCTCATATCCACAGGATTTCTTCAGGCCCTATTCTTCTTCTGGGGCGCCTTGCTCTGCCTTTGGGTAATTCTTCTTCCTATGTGAAATTAGAGTGACATGTGGCCATTGAAACCGCTACAGCTATTTTCTCACTGGTTGCCCCTATTCCCATTCATCCTCCGCACTAACTGCAGACTGTTCGATCCCGGAACTTAAAGGCATTGACTCTCCATGTGGGGATGTTGTTAGTAAAGTGGCTGGAATGTTGATCCGGTGCCCCAGGAGAGGAAAATGAGGTGCGTTTTAGAAACCTTTCCCGATCATATGGTATACCATCTGCTGGATTTCCCATGCATGGTTTAGCTGTAGGAAGATTCCCTTCAACCTGCAGTGTTGGGACCCTTGGAATGAGTAGCATGAAGTATTGCATTAAACTTTCGGCAGTTGCTCACCAAAGCTCACCAATCCTCTCAGCCCCAAGTGTCCAGCCTTATGTCTTATCCAGCTGTGGGTTTATATGTGGTCATTCCAGGTTACATCACAACCCCTGAGCGAATTTTGTAAGAATTTTTCTCTCTTTCATTGTTTCTGCGTTTTGGTTTTAAAATTTATTTCTATAATGGGGTTTAGCTCATTTTCACTGCTGTGTTTGTGCCGCTCTGCACACACTTGATTCCCTTATGGAGATATATCAATACATGGGTTTTAAGATTCTTATTACTCAGATATATTTCTCTGCGGTGTATAGGGTGTGTTGAGGCCAGTTCATTGAGCAAGGTGTAGATCTTGTCTAATACCTATTTGGTTTATTGAACGGTATCTGTGCTAATTTCAAACTCTGGTTTTATACATCACCCCACCTCTCCTTTCCCCTTAAGCTGACATAAATGTGTTTTCTAAATGTGAGACACTGTTCTGTTTTGTAATTCATGTTTTGTGCAGCCATATTTATCCTCCCTCTATAAGTGATATCTTATGATATGTTTCTTTTTCTGTTTGACTTATTTCAAGTAGTATTATCGGACCTAAATCCACTCTTTATCCTTCTACTGGCCTTATTACATTGATTTCATGGTGAAGAGATATTCCATTGTACATAAGTACCACATTTTCTTTATCCATTGTTCTCTTTCCTGGGATATTTAAGGTGTACTGAAGTTGAGGTTCTTGTAAACAGAGTAGCCCTAAACTGTGGTGTGCTTGTGTCTTGTGGATGTTTAGACTTCCCTAGATATACTCCCATGATTGGAAGTGCCCTATGCTCTGTAGCTCTGTTTTTTAGATGATTTAGGAACCACCATACACTTCTCCAGAGTGGCTCTCGGCAGTTCACACACTGTCCATCAGCGTATAAAGGCTCCCTGTTCTCCATGACCTGTCCTGCCTTTCTGGATTCTATACTTTTTTCAGGTGGCCCTTTTGACCGGGGGCAGTGAGACTTCATTGTAGTGCAGATTTCCTTTGCAAGCTTGCTTGGTTGGCCAAAAAGGGCGTATGCGTTTTTTCCTGAATATATTCAGGAAAAAACGCATACGCCCTTTTTGGCCAAGTGCATCATTGTGGACGTTCTGCCTCTTTTCCTATGCTTTATATGCAATTCCAGTCTACCTCCTGAAATCGGTTTCCTGCAATTCAGTCCCGCTTTCAAGTCCTCTTGGCAACCTTACTTCAATATATTTTTGGACGATAGGTGTCATTTATAACTCTGCAGGTTTGTGAATGACAGTGCCCATGAGCTCCTTTCTTCAACTCGCTTTCTTGTGAGCTGGCCGCAACACCGCAGGATTGCTTCAGGCCCTAGTGTGGTTCCGGCATGGCACGCTGAGCCTTTGGTTAATTCCTCTTCCTGGTGGGAAATGAGAGTTAAATTTGCCCGTCCAGACACCTCCAGCTAGTCTCTCATTGGTTCTCCCTATTCCTGTTCATTTTCCGCAGAAATTGCAAACTGGGCCAAACAGGAAGTTAAAGGCACTGACTCTCCAAGTGGGGAGAGTGTTAGTAAAGCGTCTGGAATGTTGCACCCGAGTACCAGGGGACGAAAACTGAGACACATTTAACACGTTTCCCGATCACACGGTGGATCATAGTCTGGGATCCACGTGCATGATTTAGCTGAAGGAAGAATCCCTTAAACCTGGAGAGTTGAGACCCATGGAACGGGTACCATGCAATATGACTTCAAAGGGTCTGCATTTGCTCACCGAACCTCACCAATCCTATCACTGCTGCGTTTATGCCGCTGTACACACGCTTAATTCTCTTGCGGAGACATATAAATCCATAGGTTTTAAGATTCTTACTAGTCAGGTATATTATTAGGCGTTTAATATGGCGTGTTAAGTCCACTTCGTTGAGCAAGGAGTAGCTCTTGTCTATTACATATTTGGCTTATGGAACGGTATCTGTGCTAATTTCTATCTCTGGTTTTATGCAGCACCCCAACTCACCTTTCCCCTTAAGCAAGCATAAGTTGGTTTTCTACATTTGAGACCCTGTTCTGTTTTGTAATTCAGTTCCTGTGTAGCCAAGTTTACATTTCGTGTAGCAGTGATATCTTATGATGTTTCTTTTTCTGTGTGACTTATTTCAGTTAGAATCATCATACCTGAATCCACTCATTATGCTGCTACGGGCCTGATGACATAGATGTCATTGCTGAGTGATATTGCATTGTACGTAAGTACCACAACTTCTTTATCCATTTTTCGCTTTCTGCGACAATGAACTTGTACCGTAAACGAGGTTCTTGTAAACAGAGGCATCCCAAACTTTGGGGTGGCTGTGTTTTTGATTTTAATTTCCCTAAGCTATAGGACCATAAGTGGAAGTGCCCTAGGCTCTGTTGCTTTGTTTTTTAGATGATTCAGGAAACACCATACACTTCTCCAGAGTGGCTGTTGGCAATTTACATCCCGCCCATCAGCAAAACAAGGCTCCCAGTTCTCCATGGCCTGTCCTGCCTTTCTGGGTTTTACACTTTTTTCGGATGGCCCTTTTGACCGGGGGGCAGTGAGACTTCATTGTAGTGCAGATTTCCTTTGCAAGCTTGCTTGGTTGGACAAAAAGGGCATATGTGTTTTTTCCTGAATATATTCAGGAAAAAACGTATACGCCCTTTTTGACCAAGTGCATCATTGTGGACGTCCTGCCTCTTTTCCTATGCTTTACATGCAATTCCAGTCTACCTCCTGAAATCGGTTTCCTGCAATTCTGCCCCGCTTTCAAGTCCTCTTGGCAGCCTTACTTCAATATATTTTTGGACGATAGCTGCCATTTATAACTCTGCAGGTTTGTGAATGACAGTGCCCCTGAGCTCCTTTCTTCAACTCGCTTTCTTGTGAGCTGGCCGCAACACCGCAGGATTGCTTCAGGCCCTAGTGTGGTTCCGGCACGGCACACTGAGCCTTTGGTTGTTTCCTCTTCCTGGTGGGAAATGAGAGTTAAATTTGCCTGTCCAGACACCTCCAGCTAGTCTCTCATTGGTTCTCCCTATTCCTGTTCATTTTCCGCAGAAATTGCAAACTGGGCCAAACAGGAGGTTAAAGGCACTGACTCTCCAAGTGGGCAGAGTGTTAGTAAAGCGTCTGGAATGTTGCAGCCGAGTACCAGCGGAGGAAAACTGAGACACATTTGAACACGTTTCCCGGTCACATGGTGGATCATACTCTGGGTTCCACATGCATGTTTTAGCTGAAGGAAGAATCCCTTAAACCTGGAGAGTTGAGACCCATGTTATGGGTACCATGCAATATGACTTCAAAGGGTCTGCATTTGCTCACCGAACCTCAACAATCCTATCACTGCTGTGCTTATGCCGCTATACACATGCTTGTTTCTCTTTCGGAGACATAAATCCATAGGTTTTAAGATTCTTACTAGTCAGGTATATTCTTAGGCGTTTAATACGGAGTGTTGAGTCCACTCGTTGAGCAAGGAGTAGCTCTTGTCTATTACATATTTGGCTTATGGAACTTTATCTGTGCTAATTTCAATCTCTGGTTTTATGCAGCACCCCAACTCACCTTTCCCCTTAAGCAAGCATAAGTTGATTTTCTAAATTTGAGACCCTGTTCTGTTTTGTAATTCAGTTCCTCTGTAGCCAAGTTTACATTCCGTGTAGTAGTGATATCTTATGATGTTTCTTTTTCTGTGTGACTTATTTCACTTAGAATCATCGTACCTGAATCCACTCATTATGCTGCTACGGGCCTGATGACATAGATTTCATTGCTGAGTAATATTGCATTGTACGTAAGTACCACAACTTCTTTATCCATTTTTTCGCTTTTTGTGACATTGATCTTGTATCTTAAATGAGGTTCTTGTAAACAGAGCCGTCCCAAACTTTGGGGTGGCTGTGTCTTTTTGATTTTAATTTCCCTAAACTATAGGACCATAAGTGGAAGTGCCCTAGGCTCTGTTGCTTTGTTTTTTAGATGTTTCAGGAAACACCATACACTTCTCCCGAGTGGCTGTTGGCAATTTACATCCCGCCCATCAGCATAACAAGGCTCCCAGTTCTCCATGGCCTGTCCTGCCTTTCTGGATTTTACACTTTTTTCAGATGGCCCTTTTGACCAGGGGGCAGTGAGACTTCATTGTAGTGCAGATTTCCTTTGCAAGCTTGCTTGGTTGGCCAAAAAGGGCGTATGCGTTCTTTCCTGAATATATTCAGGAAAAAACGCATATGCCCTTTTTGGCCAAGTGCATCACTGTGGACCTTCTGCCTCCTTTCCTATGCTTTACATGCAATTCCAGTCTACCTCCTGAAATCGGTTTCCTGCAATTCTGCCTTGCTCTCAGTGCCTCTTCATAGCCTTACCTCAATATGCTTTTGGAAAATAGTTGGCCTTTATAACTCTGCAGGTTTTTGAATTGCAGTTGCCCTTAGTTCCATTTTTCAGCTCTTATTTTTGTGATCTTGCCTCATATCCACAGGATTTCTTCAGGCCCTATTCTTCTTCTGGGGCGCCTTGCTCTGCCTTTGGGTAATTCTTCTTCCTATGTGAAATTAGAGTGACATGTGGCCATTGAAACCGCTACAGCTATTTTCTCACTGGTTGCCCCTATTCCCATTCATCCTCCGCACTAACTGCAGACTGTTCGATCCCGGAACTTAAAGGCATTGACTCTCCATGTGGGGATGTTGTTAGTAAAGTGGCTGGAATGTTGATCCGGTGCCCCAGGAGAGGAAAATGAGGTGCGTTTTAGAAACCTTTCCCGATCATATGGTATACCATCTGCTGGATTTCCCATGCATGGTTTAGCTGTAGGAAGATTCCCTTCAACCTGCAGTGTTGGGACCCTTGGAATGAGTAGCATGAAGTATTGCATTAAACTTTCGGCAGTTGCTCACCAAAGCTCACCAATCCTCTCAGCCCCAAGTGTCCAGCCTTATGTCTTATCCAGCTGTGGGTTTATATGTGGTCATTCCAGGTTACATCACAACCCCTGAGCGAATTTTGTAAGAATTTTTCTCTCTTTCATTGTTTCTGCGTTTTGGTTTTAAAATTTATTTCTATAATGGGGTTTAGCTCATTTTCACTGCTGTGTTTGTGCCGCTCTGCACACACTTGATTCCCTTATGGAGATATATCAATACATGGGTTTTAAGATTCTTATTACTCAGATATATTTCTCTGCGGTGTATAGGGTGTGTTGAGGCCAGTTCATTGAGCAAGGTGTAGATCTTGTCTAATACCTATTTGGTTTATTGAACGGTATCTGTGCTAATTTCAAACTCTGGTTTTATACATCACCCCACCTCTCCTTTCCCCTTAAGCTGACATAAATGTGTTTTCTAAATGTGAGACACTGTTCTGTTTTGTAATTCATGTTTTGTGCAGCCATATTTATCCTCCCTCTATAAGTGATATCTTATGATATGTTTCTTTTTCTGTTTGACTTATTTCAAGTAGTATTATCGGACCTAAATCCACTCTTTATCCTTCTACTGGCCTTATTACATTGATTTCATGGTGAAGAGATATTCCATTGTACATAAGTACCACATTTTCTTTATCCATTGTTCTCTTTCCTGGGATATTTAAGGTGTACTGAAGTTGAGGTTCTTGTAAACAGAGTAGCCCTAAACTGTGGTGTGCTTGTGTCTTGTGGATGTTTAGACTTCCCTAGATATACTCCCATGATTGGAAGTGCCCTATGCTCTGTAGCTCTGTTTTTTAGATGATTTAGGAACCACCATACACTTCTCCAGAGTGGCTCTCGGCAGTTCACACACTGTCCATCAGCGTATAAAGGCTCCCTGTTCTCCATGACCTGTCCTGCCTTTCTGGATTCTATACTTTTTTCAGGTGGCCCTTTTGACCGGGGGCAGTGAGACTTCATTGTAGTGCAGATTTCCTTTGCAAGCTTGCTTGGTTGGCCAAAAAGGGCGTATGCGTTTTTTCCTGAATATATTCAGGAAAAAACGCATACGCCCTTTTTGGCCAAGTGCATCATTGTGGACGTTCTGCCTCTTTTCCTATGCTTTATATGCAATTCCAGTCTACCTCCTGAAATCGGTTTCCTGCAATTCAGTCCCGCTTTCAAGTCCTCTTGGCAACCTTACTTCAATATATTTTTGGACGATAGGTGTCATTTATAACTCTGCAGGTTTGTGAATGACAGTGCCCATGAGCTCCTTTCTTCAACTCGCTTTCTTGTGAGCTGGCCGCAACACCGCAGGATTGCTTCAGGCCCTAGTGTGGTTCCGGCATGGCACGCTGAGCCTTTGGTTAATTCCTCTTCCTGGTGGGAAATGAGAGTTAAATTTGCCCGTCCAGACACCTCCAGCTAGTCTCTCATTGGTTCTCCCTATTCCTGTTCATTTTCCGCAGAAATTGCAAACTGGGCCAAACAGGAAGTTAAAGGCACTGACTCTCCAAGTGGGGAGAGTGTTAGTAAAGCGTCTGGAATGTTGCACCCGAGTACCAGGGGACGAAAACTGAGACACATTTAACACGTTTCCCGATCACACGGTGGATCATAGTCTGGGATCCACGTGCATGATTTAGCTGAAGGAAGAATCCCTTAAACCTGGAGAGTTGAGACCCATGGAACGGGTACCATGCAATATGACTTCAAAGGGTCTGCATTTGCTCACCGAACCTCACCAATCCTATCACTGCTGCGTTTATGCCGCTGTACACACGCTTAATTCTCTTGCGGAGACATATAAATCCATAGGTTTTAAGATTCTTACTAGTCAGGTATATTATTAGGCGTTTAATATGGCGTGTTAAGTCCACTTCGTTGAGCAAGGAGTAGCTCTTGTCTATTACATATTTGGCTTATGGAACGGTATCTGTGCTAATTTCTATCTCTGGTTTTATGCAGCACCCCAACTCACCTTTCCCCTTAAGCAAGCATAAGTTGGTTTTCTACATTTGAGACCCTGTTCTGTTTTGTAATTCAGTTCCTGTGTAGCCAAGTTTACATTTCGTGTAGCAGTGATATCTTATGATGTTTCTTTTTCTGTGTGACTTATTTCAGTTAGAATCATCATACCTGAATCCACTCATTATGCTGCTACGGGCCTGATGACATAGATGTCATTGCTGAGTGATATTGCATTGTACGTAAGTACCACAACTTCTTTATCCATTTTTCGCTTTCTGCGACAATGAACTTGTACCGTAAACGAGGTTCTTGTAAACAGAGGCATCCCAAACTTTGGGGTGGCTGTGTTTTTGATTTTAATTTCCCTAAGCTATAGGACCATAAGTGGAAGTGCCCTAGGCTCTGTTGCTTTGTTTTTTAGATGATTCAGGAAACACCATACACTTCTCCAGAGTGGCTGTTGGCAATTTACATCCCGCCCATCAGCAAAACAAGGCTCCCAGTTCTCCATGGCCTGTCCTGCCTTTCTGGGTTTTACACTTTTTTCGGATGGCCCTTTTGACCGGGGGGCAGTGAGACTTCATTGTAGTGCAGATTTCCTTTGCAAGCTTGCTTGGTTGGACAAAAAGGGCATATGTGTTTTTTCCTGAATATATTCAGGAAAAAACGTATACGCCCTTTTTGACCAAGTGCATCATTGTGGACGTCCTGCCTCTTTTCCTATGCTTTACATGCAATTCCAGTCTACCTCCTGAAATCGGTTTCCTGCAATTCTGCCCCGCTTTCAAGTCCTCTTGGCAGCCTTACTTCAATATATTTTTGGACGATAGCTGCCATTTATAACTCTGCAGGTTTGTGAATGACAGTGCCCCTGAGCTCCTTTCTTCAACTCGCTTTCTTGTGAGCTGGCCGCAACACCGCAGGATTGCTTCAGGCCCTAGTGTGGTTCCGGCACGGCACACTGAGCCTTTGGTTGTTTCCTCTTCCTGGTGGGAAATGAGAGTTAAATTTGCCTGTCCAGACACCTCCAGCTAGTCTCTCATTGGTTCTCCCTATTCCTGTTCATTTTCCGCAGAAATTGCAAACTGGGCCAAACAGGAGGTTAAAGGCACTGACTCTCCAAGTGGGCAGAGTGTTAGTAAAGCGTCTGGAATGTTGCAGCCGAGTACCAGCGGAGGAAAACTGAGACACATTTGAACACGTTTCCCGGTCACATGGTGGATCATACTCTGGGTTCCACATGCATGTTTTAGCTGAAGGAAGAATCCCTTAAACCTGGAGAGTTGAGACCCATGTTATGGGTACCATGCAATATGACTTCAAAGGGTCTGCATTTGCTCACCGAACCTCAACAATCCTATCACTGCTGTGCTTATGCCGCTATACACATGCTTGTTTCTCTTTCGGAGACATAAATCCATAGGTTTTAAGATTCTTACTAGTCAGGTATATTCTTAGGCGTTTAATACGGAGTGTTGAGTCCACTCGTTGAGCAAGGAGTAGCTCTTGTCTATTACATATTTGGCTTATGGAACTTTATCTGTGCTAATTTCAATCTCTGGTTTTATGCAGCACCCCAACTCACCTTTCCCCTTAAGCAAGCATAAGTTGATTTTCTAAATTTGAGACCCTGTTCTGTTTTGTAATTCAGTTCCTCTGTAGCCAAGTTTACATTCCGTGTAGTAGTGATATCTTATGATGTTTCTTTTTCTGTGTGACTTATTTCACTTAGAATCATCGTACCTGAATCCACTCATTATGCTGCTACGGGCCTGATGACATAGATTTCATTGCTGAGTAATATTGCATTGTACGTAAGTACCACAACTTCTTTATCCATTTTTTCGCTTTTTGTGACATTGATCTTGTATCTTAAATGAGGTTCTTGTAAACAGAGCCGTCCCAAACTTTGGGGTGGCTGTGTCTTTTTGATTTTAATTTCCCTAAACTATAGGACCATAAGTGGAAGTGCCCTAGGCTCTGTTGCTTTGTTTTTTAGATGTTTCAGGAAACACCATACACTTCTCCCGAGTGGCTGTTGGCAATTTACATCCCGCCCATCAGCATAACAAGGCTCCCAGTTCTCCATGGCCTGTCCTGCCTTTCTGGATTTTACACTTTTTTCAGATGGCCCTTTTGACCAGGGGGCAGTGAGACTTCATTGTAGTGCAGATTTCCTTTGCAAGCTTGCTTGGTTGGCCAAAAAGGGCGTATGCGTTCTTTCCTGAATATATTCAGGAAAAAACGCATATGCCCTTTTTGGCCAAGTGCATCACTGTGGACCTTCTGCCTCCTTTCCTATGCTTTACATGCAATTCCAGTCTACCTCCTGAAATCGGTTTCCTGCAATTCTGCCTTGCTCTCAGTGCCTCTTCATAGCCTTACCTCAATATGCTTTTGGAAAATAGTTGGCCTTTATAACTCTGCAGGTTTTTGAATTGCAGTTGCCCTTAGTTCCATTTTTCAGCTCTTATTTTTGTGATCTTGCCTCATATCCACAGGATTTCTTCAGGCCCTATTCTTCTTCTGGGGCGCCTTGCTCTGCCTTTGGGTAATTCTTCTTCCTATGTGAAATTAGAGTGACATGTGGCCATTGAAACCGCTACAGCTATTTTCTCACTGGTTGCCCCTATTCCCATTCATCCTCCGCACTAACTGCAGACTGTTCGATCCCGGAACTTAAAGGCATTGACTCTCCATGTGGGGATGTTGTTAGTAAAGTGGCTGGAATGTTGATCCGGTGCCCCAGGAGAGGAAAATGAGGTGCGTTTTAGAAACCTTTCCCGATCATATGGTATACCATCTGCTGGATTTCCCATGCATGGTTTAGCTGTAGGAAGATTCCCTTCAACCTGCAGTGTTGGGACCCTTGGAATGAGTAGCATGAAGTATTGCATTAAACTTTCGGCAGTTGCTCACCAAAGCTCACCAATCCTCTCAGCCCCAAGTGTCCAGCCTTATGTCTTATCCAGCTGTGGGTTTATATGTGGTCATTCCAGGTTACATCACAACCCCTGAGCGAATTTTGTAAGAATTTTTCTCTCTTTCATTGTTTCTGCGTTTTGGTTTTAAAATTTATTTCTATAATGGGGTTTAGCTCATTTTCACTGCTGTGTTTGTGCCGCTCTGCACACACTTGATTCCCTTATGGAGATATATCAATACATGGGTTTTAAGATTCTTATTACTCAGATATATTTCTCTGCGGTGTATAGGGTGTGTTGAGGCCAGTTCATTGAGCAAGGTGTAGATCTTGTCTAATACCTATTTGGTTTATTGAACGGTATCTGTGCTAATTTCAAACTCTGGTTTTATACATCACCCCACCTCTCCTTTCCCCTTAAGCTGACATAAATGTGTTTTCTAAATGTGAGACACTGTTCTGTTTTGTAATTCATGTTTTGTGCAGCCATATTTATCCTCCCTCTATAAGTGATATCTTATGATATGTTTCTTTTTCTGTTTGACTTATTTCAAGTAGTATTATCGGACCTAAATCCACTCTTTATCCTTCTACTGGCCTTATTACATTGATTTCATGGTGAAGAGATATTCCATTGTACATAAGTACCACATTTTCTTTATCCATTGTTCTCTTTCCTGGGATATTTAAGGTGTACTGAAGTTGAGGTTCTTGTAAACAGAGTAGCCCTAAACTGTGGTGTGCTTGTGTCTTGTGGATGTTTAGACTTCCCTAGATATACTCCCATGATTGGAAGTGCCCTATGCTCTGTAGCTCTGTTTTTTAGATGATTTAGGAACCACCATACACTTCTCCAGAGTGGCTCTCGGCAGTTCACACACTGTCCATCAGCATATAAAGGCTCCCTGTTCTCCATGACCTGTCCTGCCTTTCTGGATTCTATACTTTTTTCAGGTGGCCCTTTTGACCGGGGGCAGTGAGACTTCATTGTAGTGCAGATTTCCTTTGCAAGCTTGCTTGGTTGGCCAAAAAGGGCGTATGCGTTTTTTCCTGAATATATTCAGGAAAAAACGCATACGCCCTTTTTGGCCAAGTGCATCATTGTGGACGTTCTGCCTCTTTTCCTATGCTTTATATGCAATTCCAGTCTACCTCCTGAAATCGGTTTCCTGCAATTCAGTCCCGCTTTCAAGTCCTCTTGGCAACCTTACTTCAATATATTTTTGGACGATAGGTGTCATTTATAACTCTGCAGGTTTGTGAATGACAGTGCCCATGAGCTCCTTTCTTCAACTCGCTTTCTTGTGAGCTGGCCGCAACACCGCAGGATTGCTTCAGGCCCTAGTGTGGTTCCAGCATGGCACGCTGAGCCTTTGGTTAATTCCTCTTCCTGGTGGGAAATGAGAGTTAAATTTGCCCGTCCAGACACCTCCAGCTAGTCTCTCATTGGTTCTCCCTATTCCTGTTCATTTTCCGCAGAAATTGCAAACTGGGCCAAACAGGAAGTTAAAGGCACTGACTCTCCAAGTGGGGAGAGTGTTAGTAAAGCGTCTGGAATGTTGCACCCGAGTACCAGGGGACGAAAACTGAGACACATTTAACACGTTTCCCGATCACACGGTGGATCATAGTCTGGGATCCACGTGCATGATTTAGCTGAAGGAAGAATCCCTTAAACCTGGAGAGTTGAGACCCATGGAACGGGTACCATGCAATATGACTTCAAAGGGTCTGCATTTGCTCACCGAACCTCACCAATCCTATCACTGCTGCGTTTATGCCGCTGTACACACGCTTAATTCTCTTGCGGAGACATATAAATCCATAGGTTTTAAGATTCTTACTAGTCAGGTATATTATTAGGCGTTTAATATGGCGTGTTAAGTCCACTTCGTTGAGCAAGGAGTAGCTCTTGTCTATTACATATTTGGCTTATGGAACGGTATCTGTGCTAATTTCTATCTCTGGTTTTATGCAGCACCCCAACTCACCTTTCCCCTTAAGCAAGCATAAGTTGGTTTTCTACATTTGAGACCCTGTTCTGTTTTGTAATTCAGTTCCTGTGTAGCCAAGTTTACATTTCGTGTAGCAGTGATATCTTATGATGTTTCTTTTTCTGTGTGACTTATTTCAGTTAGAATCATCATACCTGAATCCACTCATTATGCTGCTACGGGCCTGATGACATAGATGTCATTGCTGAGTGATATTGCATTGTACGTAAGTACCACAACTTCTTTATCCATTTTTCGCTTTCTGCGACAATGAACTTGTACCGTAAACGAGGTTCTTGTAAACAGAGGCATCCCAAACTTTGGGGTGGCTGTGTTTTTGATTTTAATTTCCCTAAGCTATAGGACCATAAGTGGAAGTGCCCTAGGCTCTGTTGCTTTGTTTTTTAGATGATTCAGGAAACACCATACACTTCTCCAGAGTGGCTGTTGGCAATTTACATCCCGCCCATCAGCAAAACAAGGCTCCCAGTTCTCCATGGCCTGTCCTGCCTTTCTGGGTTTTACACTTTTTTCGGATGGCCCTTTTGACCGGGGGGCAGTGAGACTTCATTGTAGTGCAGATTTCCTTTGCAAGCTTGCTTGGTTGGACAAAAAGGGCGTATGTGTTTTTTCCTGAATATATTCAGGAAAAAACGTATACGCCCTTTTTGACCAAGTGCATCATTGTGGACGTCCTGCCTCTTTTCCTATGCTTTACATGCAATTCCAGTCTACCTCCTGAAATCGGTTTCCTGCAATTCTGCCCCGCTTTCAAGTCCTCTTGGCAGCCTTACTTCAATATATTTTTGGACGATAGCTGCCATTTATAACTCTGCAGGTTTGTGAATGACAGTGCCCCTGAGCTCCTTTCTTCAACTCGCTTTCTTGTGAGCTGGCCGCAACACCGCAGGATTGCTTCAGGCCCTAGTGTGGTTCCGGCACGGCACACTGAGCCTTTGGTTGTTTCCTCTTCCTGGTGGGAAATGAGAGTTAAATTTGCCTGTCCAGACACCTCCAGCTAGTCTCTCATTGGTTCTCCCTATTCCTGTTCATTTTCCGCAGAAATTGCAAACTGGGCCAAACAGGAGGTTAAAGGTACTGACTCTCCAAGTGGGCAGAGTGTTAGTAAAGCGTCTGGAATGTTGCAGCCGAGTACCAGCGGAGGAAAACTGAGACACATTTGAACACGTTTCCCGGTCACATGGTGGATCATACTCTGGGTTCCACATGCATGTTTTAGCTGAAGGAAGAATCCCTTAAACCTGGAGAGTTGAGACCCATGTTATGGGTACCATGCAATATGACTTCAAAGGGTCTGCATTTGCTCACCGAACCTCAACAATCCTATCACTGCTGTGCTTATGCCGCTATACACATGCTTGTTTCTCTTTCGGAGACATAAATCCATAGGTTTTAAGATTCTTACTAGTCAGGTATATTCTTAGGCGTTTAATACGGAGTGTTGAGTCCACTCGTTGAGCAAGGAGTAGCTCTTGTCTATTACATATTTGGCTTATGGAACTTTATCTGTGCTAATTTCAATCTCTGGTTTTATGCAGCACCCCAACTCACCTTTCCCCTTAAGCAAGCATAAGTTGATTTTCTAAATTTGAGACCCTGTTCTGTTTTGTAATTCAGTTCCTCTGTAGCCAAGTTTACATTCCGTGTAGTAGTGATATCTTATGATGTTTCTTTTTCTGTGTGACTTATTTCACTTAGAATCATCGTACCTGAATCCACTCATTATGCTGCTACGGGCCTGATGACATAGATTTCATTGCTGAGTAATATTGCATTGTACGTAAGTACCACAACTTCTTTATCCATTTTTTCGCTTTTTGTGACATTGATCTTGTATCTTAAATGAGGTTCTTGTAAACAGAGCCGTCCCAAACTTTGGGGTGGCTGTGTCTTTTTGATTTTAATTTCCCTAAACTATAGGACCATAAGTGGAAGTGCCCTAGGCTCTGTTGCTTTGTTTTTTAGATGTTTCAGGAAACACCATACACTTCTCCCGAGTGGCTGTTGGCAATTTACATCCCGCCCATCAGCATAACAAGGCTCCCAGTTCTCCATGGCCTGTCCTGCCTTTCTGGATTTTACACTTTTTTCAGATGGCCCTTTTGACCAGGGGGCAGTGAGACTTCATTGTAGTGCAGATTTCCTTTGCAAGCTTGCTTGGTTGGCCAAAAAGGGCGTATGCGTTCTTTCCTGAATATATTCAGGAAAAAACGCATATGCCCTTTTTGGCCAAGTGCATCACTGTGGACCTTCTGCCTCCTTTCCTATGCTTTACATGCAATTCCAGTCTACCTCCTGAAATCGGTTTCCTGCAATTCTGCCTTGCTCTCAGTGCCTCTTCATAGCCTTACCTCAATATGCTTTTGGAAAATAGTTGGCCTTTATAACTCTGCAGGTTTTTGAATTGCAGTTGCCCTTAGTTCCATTTTTCAGCTCTTATTTTTGTGATCTTGCCTCATATCCACAGGATTTCTTCAGGCCCTATTCTTCTTCTGGGGCGCCTTGCTCTGCCTTTGGGTAATTCTTCTTCCTATGTGAAATTAGAGTGACATGTGGCCATTGAAACCGCTACAGCTATTTTCTCACTGGTTGCCCCTATTCCCATTCATCCTCCGCACTAACTGCAGACTGTTCGATCCCGGAACTTAAAGGCATTGACTCTCCATGTGGGGATGTTGTTAGTAAAGTGGCTGGAATGTTGATCCGGTGCCCCAGGAGAGGAAAATGAGGTGCGTTTTAGAAACCTTTCCCGATCATATGGTATACCATCTGCTGGATTTCCCATGCATGGTTTAGCTGTAGGAAGATTCCCTTCAACCTGCAGTGTTGGGACCCTTGGAATGAGTAGCATGAAGTATTGCATTAAACTTTCGGCAGTTGCTCACCAAAGCTCACCAATCCTCTCAGCCCCAAGTGTCCAGCCTTATGTCTTATCCAGCTGTGGGTTTATATGTGGTCATTCCAGGTTACATCACAACCCCTGAGCGAATTTTGTAAGAATTTTTCTCTCTTTCATTGTTTCTGCGTTTTGGTTTTAAAATTTATTTCTATAATGGGGTTTAGCTCATTTTCACTGCTGTGTTTGTGCCGCTCTGCACACACTTGATTCCCTTATGGAGATATATCAATACATGGGTTTTAAGATTCTTATTACTCAGATATATTTCTCTGCGGTGTATAGGGTGTGTTGAGGCCAGTTCATTGAGCAAGGTGTAGATCTTGTCTAATACCTATTTGGTTTATTGAACGGTATCTGTGCTAATTTCAAACTCTGGTTTTATACATCACCCCACCTCTCCTTTCCCCTTAAGCTGACATAAATGTGTTTTCTAAATGTGAGACACTGTTCTGTTTTGTAATTCATGTTTTGTGCAGCCATATTTATCCTCCCTCTATAAGTGATATCTTATGATATGTTTCTTTTTCTGTTTGACTTATTTCAAGTAGTATTATCGGACCTAAATCCACTCTTTATCCTTCTACTGGCCTTATTACATTGATTTCATGGTGAAGAGATATTCCATTGTACATAAGTACCACATTTTCTTTATCCATTGTTCTCTTTCCTGGGATATTTAAGGTGTACTGAAGTTGAGGTTCTTGTAAACAGAGTAGCCCTAAACTGTGGTGTGCTTGTGTCTTGTGGATGTTTAGACTTCCCTAGATATACTCCCATGATTGGAAGTGCCCTATGCTCTGTAGCTCTGTTTTTTAGATGATTTAGGAACCACCATACACTTCTCCAGAGTGGCTCTCGGCAGTTCACACACTGTCCATCAGCGTATAAAGGCTCCCTGTTCTCCATGACCTGTCCTGCCTTTCTGGATTCTATACTTTTTTCAGGTGGCCCTTTTGACCGGGGGCAGTGAGACTTCATTGTAGTGCAGATTTCCTTTGCAAGCTTGCTTGGTTGGCCAAAAAGGGCGTATGCGTTTTTTCCTGAATATATTCAGGAAAAAACGCATACGCCCTTTTTGGCCAAGTGCATCATTGTGGACGTTCTGCCTCTTTTCCTATGCTTTATATGCAATTCCAGTCTACCTCCTGAAATCGGTTTCCTGCAATTCAGTCCCGCTTTCAAGTCCTCTTGGCAACCTTACTTCAATATATTTTTGGACGATAGGTGTCATTTATAACTCTGCAGGTTTGTGAATGACAGTGCCCATGAGCTCCTTTCTTCAACTCGCTTTCTTGTGAGCTGGCCGCAACACCGCAGGATTGCTTCAGGCCCTAGTGTGGTTCCGGCATGGCACGCTGAGCCTTTGGTTAATTCCTCTTCCTGGTGGGAAATGAGAGTTAAATTTGCCCGTCCAGACACCTCCAGCTAGTCTCTCATTGGTTCTCCCTATTCCTGTTCATTTTCCGCAGAAATTGCAAACTGGGCCAAACAGGAAGTTAAAGGCACTGACTCTCCAAGTGGGGAGAGTGTTAGTAAAGCGTCTGGAATGTTGCACCCGAGTACCAGGGGACGAAAACTGAGACACATTTAACACGTTTCCCGATCACACGGTGGATCATAGTCTGGGATCCACGTGCATGATTTAGCTGAAGGAAGAATCCCTTAAACCTGGAGAGTTGAGACCCATGGAACGGGTACCATGCAATATGACTTCAAAGGGTCTGCATTTGCTCACCGAACCTCACCAATCCTATCACTGCTGCGTTTATGCCGCTGTACACACGCTTAATTCTCTTGCGGAGACATATAAATCCATAGGTTTTAAGATTCTTACTAGTCAGGTATATTATTAGGCGTTTAATATGGCGTGTTAAGTCCACTTCGTTGAGCAAGGAGTAGCTCTTGTCTATTACATATTTGGCTTATGGAACGGTATCTGTGCTAATTTCTATCTCTGGTTTTATGCAGCACCCCAACTCACCTTTCCCCTTAAGCAAGCATAAGTTGGTTTTCTACATTTGAGACCCTGTTCTGTTTTGTAATTCAGTTCCTGTGTAGCCAAGTTTACATTTCGTGTAGCAGTGATATCTTATGATGTTTCTTTTTCTGTGTGACTTATTTCAGTTAGAATCATCATACCTGAATCCACTCATTATGCTGCTACGGGCCTGATGACATAGATGTCATTGCTGAGTGATATTGCATTGTACGTAAGTACCACAACTTCTTTATCCATTTTTCGCTTTCTGCGACAATGAACTTGTACCGTAAACGAGGTTCTTGTAAACAGAGGCATCCCAAACTTTGGGGTGGCTGTGTTTTTGATTTTAATTTCCCTAAGCTATAGGACCATAAGTGGAAGTGCCCTAGGCTCTGTTGCTTTGTTTTTTAGATGATTCAGGAAACACCATACACTTCTCCAGAGTGGCTGTTGGCAATTTACATCCCGCCCATCAGCAAAACAAGGCTCCCAGTTCTCCATGGCCTGTCCTGCCTTTCTGGGTTTTACACTTTTTTCGGATGGCCCTTTTGACCGGGGGGCAGTGAGACTTCATTGTAGTGCAGATTTCCTTTGCAAGCTTGCTTGGTTGGACAAAAAGGGCATATGTGTTTTTTCCTGAATATATTCAGGAAAAAACGTATACGCCCTTTTTGACCAAGTGCATCATTGTGGACGTCCTGCCTCTTTTCCTATGCTTTACATGCAATTCCAGTCTACCTCCTGAAATCGGTTTCCTGCAATTCTGCCCCGCTTTCAAGTCCTCTTGGCAGCCTTACTTCAATATATTTTTGGACGATAGCTGCCATTTATAACTCTGCAGGTTTGTGAATGACAGTGCCCCTGAGCTCCTTTCTTCAACTCGCTTTCTTGTGAGCTGGCCGCAACACCGCAGGATTGCTTCAGGCCCTAGTGTGGTTCCGGCACGGCACACTGAGCCTTTGGTTGTTTCCTCTTCCTGGTGGGAAATGAGAGTTAAATTTGCCTGTCCAGACACCTCCAGCTAGTCTCTCATTGGTTCTCCCTATTCCTGTTCATTTTCCGCAGAAATTGCAAACTGGGCCAAACAGGAGGTTAAAGGCACTGACTCTCCAAGTGGGCAGAGTGTTAGTAAAGCGTCTGGAATGTTGCAGCCGAGTACCAGCGGAGGAAAACTGAGACACATTTGAACACGTTTCCCGGTCACATGGTGGATCATACTCTGGGTTCCACATGCATGTTTTAGCTGAAGGAAGAATCCCTTAAACCTGGAGAGTTGAGACCCATGTTATGGGTACCATGCAATATGACTTCAAAGGGTCTGCATTTGCTCACCGAACCTCAACAATCCTATCACTGCTGTGCTTATGCCGCTATACACATGCTTGTTTCTCTTTCGGAGACATAAATCCATAGGTTTTAAGATTCTTACTAGTCAGGTATATTCTTAGGCGTTTAATACGGAGTGTTGAGTCCACTCGTTGAGCAAGGAGTAGCTCTTGTCTATTACATATTTGGCTTATGGAACTTTATCTGTGCTAATTTCAATCTCTGGTTTTATGCAGCACCCCAACTCACCTTTCCCCTTAAGCAAGCATAAGTTGATTTTCTAAATTTGAGACCCTGTTCTGTTTTGTAATTCAGTTCCTCTGTAGCCAAGTTTACATTCCGTGTAGTAGTGATATCTTATGATGTTTCTTTTTCTGTGTGACTTATTTCACTTAGAATCATCGTACCTGAATCCACTCATTATGCTGCTACGGGCCTGATGACATAGATTTCATTGCTGAGTAATATTGCATTGTACGTAAGTACCACAACTTCTTTATCCATTTTTTCGCTTTTTGTGACATTGATCTTGTATCTTAAATGAGGTTCTTGTAAACAGAGCCGTCCCAAACTTTGGGGTGGCTGTGTCTTTTTGATTTTAATTTCCCTAAACTATAGGACCATAAGTGGAAGTGCCCTAGGCTCTGTTGCTTTGTTTTTTAGATGTTTCAGGAAACACCATACACTTCTCCCGAGTGGCTGTTGGCAATTTACATCCCGCCCATCAGCATAACAAGGCTCCCAGTTCTCCATGGCCTGTCCTGCCTTTCTGGATTTTACACTTTTTTCAGATGGCCCTTTTGACCAGGGGGCAGTGAGACTTCATTGTAGTGCAGATTTCCTTTGCAAGCTTGCTTGGTTGGCCAAAAAGGGCGTATGCGTTCTTTCCTGAATATATTCAGGAAAAAACGCATATGCCCTTTTTGGCCAAGTGCATCACTGTGGACCTTCTGCCTCCTTTCCTATGCTTTACATGCAATTCCAGTCTACCTCCTGAAATCGGTTTCCTGCAATTCTGCCTTGCTCTCAGTGCCTCTTCATAGCCTTACCTCAATATGCTTTTGGAAAATAGTTGGCCTTTATAACTCTGCAGGTTTTTGAATTGCAGTTGCCCTTAGTTCCATTTTTCAGCTCTTATTTTTGTGATCTTGCCTCATATCCACAGGATTTCTTCAGGCCCTATTCTTCTTCTGGGGCGCCTTGCTCTGCCTTTGGGTAATTCTTCTTCCTATGTGAAATTAGAGTGACATGTGGCCATTGAAACCGCTACAGCTATTTTCTCACTGGTTGCCCCTATTCCCATTCATCCTCCGCACTAACTGCAGACTGTTCGATCCCGGAACTTAAAGGCATTGACTCTCCATGTGGGGATGTTGTTAGTAAAGTGGCTGGAATGTTGATCCGGTGCCCCAGGAGAGGAAAATGAGGTGCGTTTTAGAAACCTTTCCCGATCATATGGTATACCATCTGCTGGATTTCCCATGCATGGTTTAGCTGTAGGAAGATTCCCTTCAACCTGCAGTGTTGGGACCCTTGGAATGAGTAGCATGAAGTATTGCATTAAACTTTCGGCAGTTGCTCACCAAAGCTCACCAATCCTCTCAGCCCCAAGTGTCCAGCCTTATGTCTTATCCAGCTGTGGGTTTATATGTGGTCATTCCAGGTTACATCACAACCCCTGAGCGAATTTTGTAAGAATTTTTCTCTCTTTCATTGTTTCTGCGTTTTGGTTTTAAAATTTATTTCTATAATGGGGTTTAGCTCATTTTCACTGCTGTGTTTGTGCCGCTCTGCACACACTTGATTCCCTTATGGAGATATATCAATACATGGGTTTTAAGATTCTTATTACTCAGATATATTTCTCTGCGGTGTATAGGGTGTGTTGAGGCCAGTTCATTGAGCAAGGTGTAGATCTTGTCTAATACCTATTTGGTTTATTGAACGGTATCTGTGCTAATTTCAAACTCTGGTTTTATACATCACCCCACCTCTCCTTTCCCCTTAAGCTGACATAAATGTGTTTTCTAAATGTGAGACACTGTTCTGTTTTGTAATTCATGTTTTGTGCAGCCATATTTATCCTCCCTCTATAAGTGATATCTTATGATATGTTTCTTTTTCTGTTTGACTTATTTCAAGTAGTATTATCGGACCTAAATCCACTCTTTATCCTTCTACTGGCCTTATTACATTGATTTCATGGTGAAGAGATATTCCATTGTACATAAGTACCACATTTTCTTTATCCATTGTTCTCTTTCCTGGGATATTTAAGGTGTACTGAAGTTGAGGTTCTTGTAAACAGAGTAGCCCTAAACTGTGGTGTGCTTGTGTCTTGTGGATGTTTAGACTTCCCTAGATATACTCCCATGATTGGAAGTGCCCTATGCTCTGTAGCTCTGTTTTTTAGATGATTTAGGAACCACCATACACTTCTCCAGAGTGGCTCTCGGCAGTTCACACACTGTCCATCAGCGTATAAAGGCTCCCTGTTCTCCATGACCTGTCCTGCCTTTCTGGATTCTATACTTTTTTCAGGTGGCCCTTTTGACCGGGGGCAGTGAGACTTCATTGTAGTGCAGATTTCCTTTGCAAGCTTGCTTGGTTGGCCAAAAAGGGCGTATGCGTTTTTTCCTGAATATATTCAGGAAAAAACGCATACGCCCTTTTTGGCCAAGTGCATCATTGTGGACGTTCTGCCTCTTTTCCTATGCTTTATATGCAATTCCAGTCTACCTCCTGAAATCGGTTTCCTGCAATTCAGTCCCGCTTTCAAGTCCTCTTGGCAACCTTACTTCAATATATTTTTGGACGATAGGTGTCATTTATAACTCTGCAGGTTTGTGAATGACAGTGCCCATGAGCTCCTTTCTTCAACTCGCTTTCTTGTGAGCTGGCCGCAACACCGCAGGATTGCTTCAGGCCCTAGTGTGGTTCCGGCATGGCACGCTGAGCCTTTGGTTAATTCCTCTTCCTGGTGGGAAATGAGAGTTAAATTTGCCCGTCCAGACACCTCCAGCTAGTCTCTCATTGGTTCTCCCTATTCCTGTTCATTTTCCGCAGAAATTGCAAACTGGGCCAAACAGGAAGTTAAAGGCACTGACTCTCCAAGTGGGGAGAGTGTTAGTAAAGCGTCTGGAATGTTGCACCCGAGTACCAGGGGACGAAAACTGAGACACATTTAACACGTTTCCCGATCACACGGTGGATCATAGTCTGGGATCCACGTGCATGATTTAGCTGAAGGAAGAATCCCTTAAACCTGGAGAGTTGAGACCCATGGAACGGGTACCATGCAATATGACTTCAAAGGGTCTGCATTTGCTCACCGAACCTCACCAATCCTATCACTGCTGCGTTTATGCCGCTGTACACACGCTTAATTCTCTTGCGGAGACATATAAATCCATAGGTTTTAAGATTCTTACTAGTCAGGTATATTATTAGGCGTTTAATATGGCGTGTTAAGTCCACTTCGTTGAGCAAGGAGTAGCTCTTGTCTATTACATATTTGGCTTATGGAACGGTATCTGTGCTAATTTCTATCTCTGGTTTTATGCAGCACCCCAACTCACCTTTCCCCTTAAGCAAGCATAAGTTGGTTTTCTACATTTGAGACCCTGTTCTGTTTTGTAATTCAGTTCCTGTGTAGCCAAGTTTACATTTCGTGTAGCAGTGATATCTTATGATGTTTCTTTTTCTGTGTGACTTATTTCAGTTAGAATCATCATACCTGAATCCACTCATTATGCTGCTACGGGCCTGATGACATAGATGTCATTGCTGAGTGATATTGCATTGTACGTAAGTACCACAACTTCTTTATCCATTTTTCGCTTTCTGCGACAATGAACTTGTACCGTAAACGAGGTTCTTGTAAACAGAGGCATCCCAAACTTTGGGGTGGCTGTGTTTTTGATTTTAATTTCCCTAAGCTATAGGACCATAAGTGGAAGTGCCCTAGGCTCTGTTGCTTTGTTTTTTAGATGATTCAGGAAACACCATACACTTCTCCAGAGTGGCTGTTGGCAATTTACATCCCGCCCATCAGCAAAACAAGGCTCCCAGTTCTCCATGGCCTGTCCTGCCTTTCTGGGTTTTACACTTTTTTCGGATGGCCCTTTTGACCGGGGGGCAGTGAGACTTCATTGTAGTGCAGATTTCCTTTGCAAGCTTGCTTGGTTGGACAAAAAGGGCGTATGTGTTTTTTCCTGAATATATTCAGGAAAAAACGTATACGCCCTTTTTGACCAAGTGCATCATTGTGGACGTCCTGCCTCTTTTCCTATGCTTTACATGCAATTCCAGTCTACCTCCTGAAATCGGTTTCCTGCAATTCTGCCCCGCTTTCAAGTCCTCTTGGCAGCCTTACTTCAATATATTTTTGGACGATAGCTGCCATTTATAACTCTGCAGGTTTGTGAATGACAGTGCCCCTGAGCTCCTTTCTTCAACTCGCTTTCTTGTGAGCTGGCCGCAACACCGCAGGATTGCTTCAGGCCCTAGTGTGGTTCCGGCACGGCACACTGAGCCTTTGGTTGTTTCCTCTTCCTGGTGGGAAATGAGAGTTAAATTTGCCTGTCCAGACACCTCCAGCTAGTCTCTCATTGGTTCTCCCTATTCCTGTTCATTTTCCGCAGAAATTGCAAACTGGGCCAAACAGGAGGTTAAAGGCACTGACTCTCCAAGTGGGCAGAGTGTTAGTAAAGCGTCTGGAATGTTGCAGCCGAGTACCAGCGGAGGAAAACTGAGACACATTTGAACACGTTTCCCGGTCACATGGTGGATCATACTCTGGGTTCCACATGCATGTTTTAGCTGAAGGAAGAATCCCTTAAACCTGGAGAGTTGAGACCCATGTTATGGGTACCATGCAATATGACTTCAAAGGGTCTGCATTTGCTCACCGAACCTCAACAATCCTATCACTGCTGTGCTTATGCCGCTATACACATGCTTGTTTCTCTTTCGGAGACATAAATCCATAGGTTTTAAGATTCTTACTAGTCAGGTATATTCTTAGGCGTTTAATACGGAGTGTTGAGTCCACTCGTTGAGCAAGGAGTAGCTCTTGTCTATTACATATTTGGCTTATGGAACTTTATCTGTGCTAATTTCAATCTCTGGTTTTATGCAGCACCCCAACTCACCTTTCCCCTTAAGCAAGCATAAGTTGATTTTCTAAATTTGAGACCCTGTTCTGTTTTGTAATTCAGTTCCTCTGTAGCCAAGTTTACATTCCGTGTAGTAGTGATATCTTATGATGTTTCTTTTTCTGTGTGACTTATTTCACTTAGAATCATCGTACCTGAATCCACTCATTATGCTGCTACGGGCCTGATGACATAGATTTCATTGCTGAGTAATATTGCATTGTACGTAAGTACCACAACTTCTTTATCCATTTTTTCGCTTTTTGTGACATTGATCTTGTATCTTAAATGAGGTTCTTGTAAACAGAGCCGTCCCAAACTTTGGGGTGGCTGTGTCTTTTTGATTTTAATTTCCCTAAACTATAGGACCATAAGTGGAAGTGCCCTAGGCTCTGTTGCTTTGTTTTTTAGATGTTTCAGGAAACACCATACACTTCTCCCGAGTGGCTGTTGGCAATTTACATCCCGCCCATCAGCATAACAAGGCTCCCAGTTCTCCATGGCCTGTCCTGCCTTTCTGGATTTTACACTTTTTTCAGATGGCCCTTTTGACCAGGGGGCAGTGAGACTTCATTGTAGTGCAGATTTCCTTTGCAAGCTTGCTTGGTTGGCCAAAAAGGGCGTATGCGTTCTTTCCTGAATATATTCAGGAAAAAACGCATATGCCCTTTTTGGCCAAGTGCATCACTGTGGACCTTCTGCCTCCTTTCCTATGCTTTACATGCAATTCCAGTCTACCTCCTGAAATCGGTTTCCTGCAATTCTGCCTTGCTCTCAGTGCCTCTTCATAGCCTTACCTCAATATGCTTTTGGAAAATAGTTGGCCTTTATAACTCTGCAGGTTTTTGAATTGCAGTTGCCCTTAGTTCCATTTTTCAGCTCTTATTTTTGTGATCTTGCCTCATATCCACAGGATTTCTTCAGGCCCTATTCTTCTTCTGGGGCGCCTTGCTCTGCCTTTGGGTAATTCTTCTTCCTATGTGAAATTAGAGTGACATGTGGCCATTGAAACCGCTACAGCTATTTTCTCACTGGTTGCCCCTATTCCCATTCATCCTCCGCACTAACTGCAGACTGTTCGATCCCGGAACTTAAAGGCATTGACTCTCCATGTGGGGATGTTGTTAGTAAAGTGGCTGGAATGTTGATCCGGTGCCCCAGGAGAGGAAAATGAGGTGCGTTTTAGAAACCTTTCCCGATCATATGGTATACCATCTGCTGGATTTCCCATGCATGGTTTAGCTGTAGGAAGATTCCCTTCAACCTGCAGTGTTGGGACCCTTGGAATGAGTAGCATGAAGTATTGCATTAAACTTTCGGCAGTTGCTCACCAAAGCTCACCAATCCTCTCAGCCCCAAGTGTCCAGCCTTATGTCTTATCCAGCTGTGGGTTTATATGTGGTCATTCCAGGTTACATCACAACCCCTGAGCGAATTTTGTAAGAATTTTTCTCTCTTTCATTGTTTCTGCGTTTTGGTTTTAAAATTTATTTCTATAATGGGGTTTAGCTCATTTTCACTGCTGTGTTTGTGCCGCTCTGCACACACTTGATTCCCTTATGGAGATATATCAATACATGGGTTTTAAGATTCTTATTACTCAGATATATTTCTCTGCGGTGTATAGGGTGTGTTGAGGCCAGTTCATTGAGCAAGGTGTAGATCTTGTCTAATACCTATTTGGTTTATTGAACGGTATCTGTGCTAATTTCAAACTCTGGTTTTATACATCACCCCACCTCTCCTTTCCCCTTAAGCTGACATAAATGTGTTTTCTAAATGTGAGACACTGTTCTGTTTTGTAATTCATGTTTTGTGCAGCCATATTTATCCTCCCTCTATAAGTGATATCTTATGATATGTTTCTTTTTCTGTTTGACTTATTTCAAGTAGTATTATCGGACCTAAATCCACTCTTTATCCTTCTACTGGCCTTATTACATTGATTTCATGGTGAAGAGATATTCCATTGTACATAAGTACCACATTTTCTTTATCCATTGTTCTCTTTCCTGGGATATTTAAGGTGTACTGAAGTTGAGGTTCTTGTAAACAGAGTAGCCCTAAACTGTGGTGTGCTTGTGTCTTGTGGATGTTTAGACTTCCCTAGATATACTCCCATGATTGGAAGTGCCCTATGCTCTGTAGCTCTGTTTTTTAGATGATTTAGGAACCACCATACACTTCTCCAGAGTGGCTCTCGGCAGTTCACACACTGTCCATCAGCGTATAAAGGCTCCCTGTTCTCCATGACCTGTCCTGCCTTTCTGGATTCTATACTTTTTTCAGGTGGCCCTTTTGACCGGGGGCAGTGAGACTTCATTGTAGTGCAGATTTCCTTTGCAAGCTTGCTTGGTTGGCCAAAAAGGGCGTATGCGTTTTTTCCTGAATATATTCAGGAAAAAACGCATACGCCCTTTTTGGCCAAGTGCATCATTGTGGACGTTCTGCCTCTTTTCCTATGCTTTATATGCAATTCCAGTCTACCTCCTGAAATCGGTTTCCTGCAATTCAGTCCCGCTTTCAAGTCCTCTTGGCAACCTTACTTCAATATATTTTTGGACGATAGGTGTCATTTATAACTCTGCAGGTTTGTGAATGACAGTGCCCATGAGCTCCTTTCTTCAACTCGCTTTCTTGTGAGCTGGCCGCAACACCGCAGGATTGCTTCAGGCCCTAGTGTGGTTCCGGCATGGCACGCTGAGCCTTTGGTTAATTCCTCTTCCTGGTGGGAAATGAGAGTTAAATTTGCCCGTCCAGACACCTCCAGCTAGTCTCTCATTGGTTCTCCCTATTCCTGTTCATTTTCCGCAGAAATTGCAAACTGGGCCAAACAGGAAGTTAAAGGCACTGACTCTCCAAGTGGGGAGAGTGTTAGTAAAGCGTCTGGAATGTTGCACCCGAGTACCAGGGGACGAAAACTGAGACACATTTAACACGTTTCCCGATCACACGGTGGATCATAGTCTGGGATCCACGTGCATGATTTAGCTGAAGGAAGAATCCCTTAAACCTGGAGAGTTGAGACCCATGGAACGGGTACCATGCAATATGACTTCAAAGGGTCTGCATTTGCTCACCGAACCTCACCAATCCTATCACTGCTGCGTTTATGCCGCTGTACACACGCTTAATTCTCTTGCGGAGACATATAAATCCATAGGTTTTAAGATTCTTACTAGTCAGGTATATTATTAGGCGTTTAATATGGCGTGTTAAGTCCACTTCGTTGAGCAAGGAGTAGCTCTTGTCTATTACATATTTGGCTTATGGAACGGTATCTGTGCTAATTTCTATCTCTGGTTTTATGCAGCACCCCAACTCACCTTTCCCCTTAAGCAAGCATAAGTTGGTTTTCTACATTTGAGACCCTGTTCTGTTTTGTAATTCAGTTCCTGTGTAGCCAAGTTTACATTTCGTGTAGCAGTGATATCTTATGATGTTTCTTTTTCTGTGTGACTTATTTCAGTTAGAATCATCATACCTGAATCCACTCATTATGCTGCTACGGGCCTGATGACATAGATGTCATTGCTGAGTGATATTGCATTGTACGTAAGTACCACAACTTCTTTATCCATTTTTCGCTTTCTGCGACAATGAACTTGTACCGTAAACGAGGTTCTTGTAAACAGAGGCATCCCAAACTTTGGGGTGGCTGTGTTTTTGATTTTAATTTCCCTAAGCTATAGGACCATAAGTGGAAGTGCCCTAGGCTCTGTTGCTTTGTTTTTTAGATGATTCAGGAAACACCATACACTTCTCCAGAGTGGCTGTTGGCAATTTACATCCCGCCCATCAGCAAAACAAGGCTCCCAGTTCTCCATGGCCTGTCCTGCCTTTCTGGGTTTTACACTTTTTTCGGATGGCCCTTTTGACCGGGGGGCAGTGAGACTTCATTGTAGTGCAGATTTCCTTTGCAAGCTTGCTTGGTTGGACAAAAAGGGCGTATGTGTTTTTTCCTGAATATATTCAGGAAAAAACGTATACGCCCTTTTTGACCAAGTGCATCATTGTGGACGTCCTGCCTCTTTTCCTATGCTTTACATGCAATTCCAGTCTACCTCCTGAAATCGGTTTCCTGCAATTCTGCCCCGCTTTCAAGTCCTCTTGGCAGCCTTACTTCAATATATTTTTGGACGATAGCTGCCATTTATAACTCTGCAGGTTTGTGAATGACAGTGCCCCTGAGCTCCTTTCTTCAACTCGCTTTCTTGTGAGCTGGCCGCAACACCGCAGGATTGCTTCAGGCCCTAGTGTGGTTCCGGCACGGCACACTGAGCCTTTGGTTGTTTCCTCTTCCTGGTGGGAAATGAGAGTTAAATTTGCCTGTCCAGACACCTCCAGCTAGTCTCTCATTGGTTCTCCCTATTCCTGTTCATTTTCCGCAGAAATTGCAAACTGGGCCAAACAGGAGGTTAAAGGCACTGACTCTCCAAGTGGGCAGAGTGTTAGTAAAGCGTCTGGAATGTTGCAGCCGAGTACCAGCGGAGGAAAACTGAGACACATTTGAACACGTTTCCCGGTCACATGGTGGATCATACTCTGGGTTCCACATGCATGTTTTAGCTGAAGGAAGAATCCCTTAAACCTGGAGAGTTGAGACCCATGTTATGGGTACCATGCAATATGACTTCAAAGGGTCTGCATTTGCTCACCGAACCTCAACAATCCTATCACTGCTGTGCTTATGCCGCTATACACATGCTTGTTTCTCTTTCGGAGACATAAATCCATAGGTTTTAAGATTCTTACTAGTCAGGTATATTCTTAGGCGTTTAATACGGAGTGTTGAGTCCACTCGTTGAGCAAGGAGTAGCTCTTGTCTATTACATATTTGGCTTATGGAACTTTATCTGTGCTAATTTCAATCTCTGGTTTTATGCAGCACCCCAACTCACCTTTCCCCTTAAGCAAGCATAAGTTGATTTTCTAAATTTGAGACCCTGTTCTGTTTTGTAATTCAGTTCCTCTGTAGCCAAGTTTACATTCCGTGTAGTAGTGATATCTTATGATGTTTCTTTTTCTGTGTGACTTATTTCACTTAGAATCATCGTACCTGAATCCACTCATTATGCTGCTACGGGCCTGATGACATAGATTTCATTGCTGAGTAATATTGCATTGTACGTAAGTACCACAACTTCTTTATCCATTTTTTCGCTTTTTGTGACATTGATCTTGTATCTTAAATGAGGTTCTTGTAAACAGAGCCGTCCCAAACTTTGGGGTGGCTGTGTCTTTTTGATTTTAATTTCCCTAAACTATAGGACCATAAGTGGAAGTGCCCTAGGCTCTGTTGCTTTGTTTTTTAGATGTTTCAGGAAACACCATACACTTCTCCCGAGTGGCTGTTGGCAATTTACATCCCGCCCATCAGCATAACAAGGCTCCCAGTTCTCCATGGCCTGTCCTGCCTTTCTGGATTTTACACTTTTTTCAGATGGCCCTTTTGACCAGGGGGCAGTGAGACTTCATTGTAGTGCAGATTTCCTTTGCAAGCTTGCTTGGTTGGCCAAAAAGGGCGTATGCGTTCTTTCCTGAATATATTCAGGAAAAAACGCATATGCCCTTTTTGGCCAAGTGCATCACTGTGGACCTTCTGCCTCCTTTCCTATGCTTTACATGCAATTCCAGTCTACCTCCTGAAATCGGTTTCCTGCAATTCTGCCTTGCTCTCAGTGCCTCTTCATAGCCTTACCTCAATATGCTTTTGGAAAATAGTTGGCCTTTATAACTCTGCAGGTTTTTGAATTGCAGTTGCCCTTAGTTCCATTTTTCAGCTCTTATTTTTGTGATCTTGCCTCATATCCACAGGATTTCTTCAGGCCCTATTCTTCTTCTGGGGCGCCTTGCTCTGCCTTTGGGTAATTCTTCTTCCTATGTGAAATTAGAGTGACATGTGGCCATTGAAACCGCTACAGCTATTTTCTCACTGGTTGCCCCTATTCCCATTCATCCTCCGCACTAACTGCAGACTGTTCGATCCCGGAACTTAAAGGCATTGACTCTCCATGTGGGGATGTTGTTAGTAAAGTGGCTGGAATGTTGATCCGGTGCCCCAGGAGAGGAAAATGAGGTGCGTTTTAGAAACCTTTCCCGATCATATGGTATACCATCTGCTGGATTTCCCATGCATGGTTTAGCTGTAGGAAGATTCCCTTCAACCTGCAGTGTTGGGACCCTTGGAATGAGTAGCATGAAGTATTGCATTAAACTTTCGGCAGTTGCTCACCAAAGCTCACCAATCCTCTCAGCCCCAAGTGTCCAGCCTTATGTCTTATCCAGCTGTGGGTTTATATGTGGTCATTCCAGGTTACATCACAACCCCTGAGCGAATTTTGTAAGAATTTTTCTCTCTTTCATTGTTTCTGCGTTTTGGTTTTAAAATTTATTTCTATAATGGGGTTTAGCTCATTTTCACTGCTGTGTTTGTGCCGCTCTGCACACACTTGATTCCCTTATGGAGATATATCAATACATGGGTTTTAAGATTCTTATTACTCAGATATATTTCTCTGCGGTGTATAGGGTGTGTTGAGGCCAGTTCATTGAGCAAGGTGTAGATCTTGTCTAATACCTATTTGGTTTATTGAACGGTATCTGTGCTAATTTCAAACTCTGGTTTTATACATCACCCCACCTCTCCTTTCCCCTTAAGCTGACATAAATGTGTTTTCTAAATGTGAGACACTGTTCTGTTTTGTAATTCATGTTTTGTGCAGCCATATTTATCCTCCCTCTATAAGTGATATCTTATGATATGTTTCTTTTTCTGTTTGACTTATTTCAAGTAGTATTATCGGACCTAAATCCACTCTTTATCCTTCTACTGGCCTTATTACATTGATTTCATGGTGAAGAGATATTCCATTGTACATAAGTACCACATTTTCTTTATCCATTGTTCTCTTTCCTGGGATATTTAAGGTGTACTGAAGTTGAGGTTCTTGTAAACAGAGTAGCCCTAAACTGTGGTGTGCTTGTGTCTTGTGGATGTTTAGACTTCCCTAGATATACTCCCATGATTGGAAGTGCCCTATGCTCTGTAGCTCTGTTTTTTAGATGATTTAGGAACCACCATACACTTCTCCAGAGTGGCTCTCGGCAGTTCACACACTGTCCATCAGCATATAAAGGCTCCCTGTTCTCCATGACCTGTCCTGCCTTTCTGGATTCTATACTTTTTTCAGGTGGCCCTTTTGACCGGGGGCAGTGAGACTTCATTGTAGTGCAGATTTCCTTTGCAAGCTTGCTTGGTTGGCCAAAAAGGGCGTATGCGTTTTTTCCTGAATATATTCAGGAAAAAACGCATACGCCCTTTTTGGCCAAGTGCATCATTGTGGACGTTCTGCCTCTTTTCCTATGCTTTATATGCAATTCCAGTCTACCTCCTGAAATCGGTTTCCTGCAATTCAGTCCCGCTTTCAAGTCCTCTTGGCAACCTTACTTCAATATATTTTTGGACGATAGGTGTCATTTATAACTCTGCAGGTTTGTGAATGACAGTGCCCATGAGCTCCTTTCTTCAACTCGCTTTCTTGTGAGCTGGCCGCAACACCGCAGGATTGCTTCAGGCCCTAGTGTGGTTCCAGCATGGCACGCTGAGCCTTTGGTTAATTCCTCTTCCTGGTGGGAAATGAGAGTTAAATTTGCCCGTCCAGACACCTCCAGCTAGTCTCTCATTGGTTCTCCCTATTCCTGTTCATTTTCCGCAGAAATTGCAAACTGGGCCAAACAGGAAGTTAAAGGCACTGACTCTCCAAGTGGGGAGAGTGTTAGTAAAGCGTCTGGAATGTTGCACCCGAGTACCAGGGGACGAAAACTGAGACACATTTAACACGTTTCCCGATCACACGGTGGATCATAGTCTGGGATCCACGTGCATGATTTAGCTGAAGGAAGAATCCCTTAAACCTGGAGAGTTGAGACCCATGGAACGGGTACCATGCAATATGACTTCAAAGGGTCTGCATTTGCTCACCGAACCTCACCAATCCTATCACTGCTGCGTTTATGCCGCTGTACACACGCTTAATTCTCTTGCGGAGACATATAAATCCATAGGTTTTAAGATTCTTACTAGTCAGGTATATTATTAGGCGTTTAATATGGCGTGTTAAGTCCACTTCGTTGAGCAAGGAGTAGCTCTTGTCTATTACATATTTGGCTTATGGAACGGTATCTGTGCTAATTTCTATCTCTGGTTTTATGCAGCACCCCAACTCACCTTTCCCCTTAAGCAAGCATAAGTTGGTTTTCTACATTTGAGACCCTGTTCTGTTTTGTAATTCAGTTCCTGTGTAGCCAAGTTTACATTTCGTGTAGCAGTGATATCTTATGATGTTTCTTTTTCTGTGTGACTTATTTCAGTTAGAATCATCATACCTGAATCCACTCATTATGCTGCTACGGGCCTGATGACATAGATGTCATTGCTGAGTGATATTGCATTGTACGTAAGTACCACAACTTCTTTATCCATTTTTCGCTTTCTGCGACAATGAACTTGTACCGTAAACGAGGTTCTTGTAAACAGAGGCATCCCAAACTTTGGGGTGGCTGTGTTTTTGATTTTAATTTCCCTAAGCTATAGGACCATAAGTGGAAGTGCCCTAGGCTCTGTTGCTTTGTTTTTTAGATGATTCAGGAAACACCATACACTTCTCCAGAGTGGCTGTTGGCAATTTACATCCCGCCCATCAGCAAAACAAGGCTCCCAGTTCTCCATGGCCTGTCCTGCCTTTCTGGGTTTTACACTTTTTTCGGATGGCCCTTTTGACCGGGGGGCAGTGAGACTTCATTGTAGTGCAGATTTCCTTTGCAAGCTTGCTTGGTTGGACAAAAAGGGCGTATGTGTTTTTTCCTGAATATATTCAGGAAAAAACGTATACGCCCTTTTTGACCAAGTGCATCATTGTGGACGTCCTGCCTCTTTTCCTATGCTTTACATGCAATTCCAGTCTACCTCCTGAAATCGGTTTCCTGCAATTCTGCCCCGCTTTCAAGTCCTCTTGGCAGCCTTACTTCAATATATTTTTGGACGATAGCTGCCATTTATAACTCTGCAGGTTTGTGAATGACAGTGCCCCTGAGCTCCTTTCTTCAACTCGCTTTCTTGTGAGCTGGCCGCAACACCGCAGGATTGCTTCAGGCCCTAGTGTGGTTCCGGCACGGCACACTGAGCCTTTGGTTGTTTCCTCTTCCTGGTGGGAAATGAGAGTTAAATTTGCCTGTCCAGACACCTCCAGCTAGTCTCTCATTGGTTCTCCCTATTCCTGTTCATTTTCCGCAGAAATTGCAAACTGGGCCAAACAGGAGGTTAAAGGCACTGACTCTCCAAGTGGGCAGAGTGTTAGTAAAGCGTCTGGAATGTTGCAGCCGAGTACCAGCGGAGGAAAACTGAGACACATTTGAACACGTTTCCCGGTCACATGGTGGATCATACTCTGGGTTCCACATGCATGTTTTAGCTGAAGGAAGAATCCCTTAAACCTGGAGAGTTGAGACCCATGTTATGGGTACCATGCAATATGACTTCAAAGGGTCTGCATTTGCTCACCGAACCTCAACAATCCTATCACTGCTGTGCTTATGCCGCTATACACATGCTTGTTTCTCTTTCGGAGACATAAATCCATAGGTTTTAAGATTCTTACTAGTCAGGTATATTCTTAGGCGTTTAATACGGAGTGTTGAGTCCACTCGTTGAGCAAGGAGTAGCTCTTGTCTATTACATATTTGGCTTATGGAACTTTATCTGTGCTAATTTCAATCTCTGGTTTTATGCAGCACCCCAACTCACCTTTCCCCTTAAGCAAGCATAAGTTGATTTTCTAAATTTGAGACCCTGTTCTGTTTTGTAATTCAGTTCCTCTGTAGCCAAGTTTACATTCCGTGTAGTAGTGATATCTTATGATGTTTCTTTTTCTGTGTGACTTATTTCACTTAGAATCATCGTACCTGAATCCACTCATTATGCTGCTACGGGCCTGATGACATAGATTTCATTGCTGAGTAATATTGCATTGTACGTAAGTACCACAACTTCTTTATCCATTTTTTCGCTTTTTGTGACATTGATCTTGTATCTTAAATGAGGTTCTTGTAAACAGAGCCGTCCCAAACTTTGGGGTGGCTGTGTCTTTTTGATTTTAATTTCCCTAAACTATAGGACCATAAGTGGAAGTGCCCTAGGCTCTGTTGCTTTGTTTTTTAGATGTTTCAGGAAACACCATACACTTCTCCCGAGTGGCTGTTGGCAATTTACATCCCGCCCATCAGCATAACAAGGCTCCCAGTTCTCCATGGCCTGTCCTGCCTTTCTGGATTTTACACTTTTTTCAGATGGCCCTTTTGACCAGGGGGCAGTGAGACTTCATTGTAGTGCAGATTTCCTTTGCAAGCTTGCTTGGTTGGCCAAAAAGGGCGTATGCGTTCTTTCCTGAATATATTCAGGAAAAAACGCATATGCCCTTTTTGGCCAAGTGCATCACTGTGGACCTTCTGCCTCCTTTCCTATGCTTTACATGCAATTCCAGTCTACCTCCTGAAATCGGTTTCCTGCAATTCTGCCTTGCTCTCAGTGCCTCTTCATAGCCTTACCTCAATATGCTTTTGGAAAATAGTTGGCCTTTATAACTCTGCAGGTTTTTGAATTGCAGTTGCCCTTAGTTCCATTTTTCAGCTCTTATTTTTGTGATCTTGCCTCATATCCACAGGATTTCTTCAGGCCCTATTCTTCTTCTGGGGCGCCTTGCTCTGCCTTTGGGTAATTCTTCTTCCTATGTGAAATTAGAGTGACATGTGGCCATTGAAACCGCTACAGCTATTTTCTCACTGGTTGCCCCTATTCCCATTCATCCTCCGCACTAACTGCAGACTGTTCGATCCCGGAACTTAAAGGCATTGACTCTCCATGTGGGGATGTTGTTAGTAAAGTGGCTGGAATGTTGATCCGGTGCCCCAGGAGAGGAAAATGAGGTGCGTTTTAGAAACCTTTCCCGATCATATGGTATACCATCTGCTGGATTTCCCATGCATGGTTTAGCTGTAGGAAGATTCCCTTCAACCTGCAGTGTTGGGACCCTTGGAATGAGTAGCATGAAGTATTGCATTAAACTTTCGGCAGTTGCTCACCAAAGCTCACCAATCCTCTCAGCCCCAAGTGTCCAGCCTTATGTCTTATCCAGCTGTGGGTTTATATGTGGTCATTCCAGGTTACATCACAACCCCTGAGCGAATTTTGTAAGAATTTTTCTCTCTTTCATTGTTTCTGCGTTTTGGTTTTAAAATTTATTTCTATAATGGGGTTTAGCTCATTTTCACTGCTGTGTTTGTGCCGCTCTGCACACACTTGATTCCCTTATGGAGATATATCAATACATGGGTTTTAAGATTCTTATTACTCAGATATATTTCTCTGCGGTGTATAGGGTGTGTTGAGGCCAGTTCATTGAGCAAGGTGTAGATCTTGTCTAATACCTATTTGGTTTATTGAACGGTATCTGTGCTAATTTCAAACTCTGGTTTTATACATCACCCCACCTCTCCTTTCCCCTTAAGCTGACATAAATGTGTTTTCTAAATGTGAGACACTGTTCTGTTTTGTAATTCATGTTTTGTGCAGCCATATTTATCCTCCCTCTATAAGTGATATCTTATGATATGTTTCTTTTTCTGTTTGACTTATTTCAAGTAGTATTATCGGACCTAAATCCACTCTTTATCCTTCTACTGGCCTTATTACATTGATTTCATGGTGAAGAGATATTCCATTGTACATAAGTACCACATTTTCTTTATCCATTGTTCTCTTTCCTGGGATATTTAAGGTGTACTGAAGTTGAGGTTCTTGTAAACAGAGTAGCCCTAAACTGTGGTGTGCTTGTGTCTTGTGGATGTTTAGACTTCCCTAGATATACTCCCATGATTGGAAGTGCCCTATGCTCTGTAGCTCTGTTTTTTAGATGATTTAGGAACCACCATACACTTCTCCAGAGTGGCTCTCGGCAGTTCACACACTGTCCATCAGCATATAAAGGCTCCCTGTTCTCCATGACCTGTCCTGCCTTTCTGGATTCTATACTTTTTTCAGGTGGCCCTTTTGACCGGGGGCAGTGAGACTTCATTGTAGTGCAGATTTCCTTTGCAAGCTTGCTTGGTTGGCCAAAAAGGGCGTATGCGTTTTTTCCTGAATATATTCAGGAAAAAACGCATACGCCCTTTTTGGCCAAGTGCATCATTGTGGACGTTCTGCCTCTTTTCCTATGCTTTATATGCAATTCCAGTCTACCTCCTGAAATCGGTTTCCTGCAATTCAGTCCCGCTTTCAAGTCCTCTTGGCAACCTTACTTCAATATATTTTTGGACGATAGGTGTCATTTATAACTCTGCAGGTTTGTGAATGACAGTGCCCATGAGCTCCTTTCTTCAACTCGCTTTCTTGTGAGCTGGCCGCAACACCGCAGGATTGCTTCAGGCCCTAGTGTGGTTCCAGCATGGCACGCTGAGCCTTTGGTTAATTCCTCTTCCTGGTGGGAAATGAGAGTTAAATTTGCCCGTCCAGACACCTCCAGCTAGTCTCTCATTGGTTCTCCCTATTCCTGTTCATTTTCCGCAGAAATTGCAAACTGGGCCAAACAGGAAGTTAAAGGCACTGACTCTCCAAGTGGGGAGAGTGTTAGTAAAGCGTCTGGAATGTTGCACCCGAGTACCAGGGGACGAAAACTGAGACACATTTAACACGTTTCCCGATCACACGGTGGATCATAGTCTGGGATCCACGTGCATGATTTAGCTGAAGGAAGAATCCCTTAAACCTGGAGAGTTGAGACCCATGGAACGGGTACCATGCAATATGACTTCAAAGGGTCTGCATTTGCTCACCGAACCTCACCAATCCTATCACTGCTGCGTTTATGCCGCTGTACACACGCTTAATTCTCTTGCGGAGACATATAAATCCATAGGTTTTAAGATTCTTACTAGTCAGGTATATTATTAGGCGTTTAATATGGCGTGTTAAGTCCACTTCGTTGAGCAAGGAGTAGCTCTTGTCTATTACATATTTGGCTTATGGAACGGTATCTGTGCTAATTTCTATCTCTGGTTTTATGCAGCACCCCAACTCACCTTTCCCCTTAAGCAAGCATAAGTTGGTTTTCTACATTTGAGACCCTGTTCTGTTTTGTAATTCAGTTCCTGTGTAGCCAAGTTTACATTTCGTGTAGCAGTGATATCTTATGATGTTTCTTTTTCTGTGTGACTTATTTCAGTTAGAATCATCATACCTGAATCCACTCATTATGCTGCTACGGGCCTGATGACATAGATGTCATTGCTGAGTGATATTGCATTGTACGTAAGTACCACAACTTCTTTATCCATTTTTCGCTTTCTGCGACAATGAACTTGTACCGTAAACGAGGTTCTTGTAAACAGAGGCATCCCAAACTTTGGGGTGGCTGTGTTTTTGATTTTAATTTCCCTAAGCTATAGGACCATAAGTGGAAGTGCCCTAGGCTCTGTTGCTTTGTTTTTTAGATGATTCAGGAAACACCATACACTTCTCCAGAGTGGCTGTTGGCAATTTACATCCCGCCCATCAGCAAAACAAGGCTCCCAGTTCTCCATGGCCTGTCCTGCCTTTCTGGGTTTTACACTTTTTTCGGATGGCCCTTTTGACCGGGGGGCAGTGAGACTTCATTGTAGTGCAGATTTCCTTTGCAAGCTTGCTTGGTTGGACAAAAAGGGCGTATGTGTTTTTTCCTGAATATATTCAGGAAAAAACGTATACGCCCTTTTTGACCAAGTGCATCATTGTGGACGTCCTGCCTCTTTTCCTATGCTTTACATGCAATTCCAGTCTACCTCCTGAAATCGGTTTCCTGCAATTCTGCCCCGCTTTCAAGTCCTCTTGGCAGCCTTACTTCAATATATTTTTGGACGATAGCTGCCATTTATAACTCTGCAGGTTTGTGAATGACAGTGCCCCTGAGCTCCTTTCTTCAACTCGCTTTCTTGTGAGCTGGCCGCAACACCGCAGGATTGCTTCAGGCCCTAGTGTGGTTCCGGCACGGCACACTGAGCCTTTGGTTGTTTCCTCTTCCTGGTGGGAAATGAGAGTTAAATTTGCCTGTCCAGACACCTCCAGCTAGTCTCTCATTGGTTCTCCCTATTCCTGTTCATTTTCCGCAGAAATTGCAAACTGGGCCAAACAGGAGGTTAAAGGCACTGACTCTCCAAGTGGGCAGAGTGTTAGTAAAGCGTCTGGAATGTTGCAGCCGAGTACCAGCGGAGGAAAACTGAGACACATTTGAACACGTTTCCCGGTCACATGGTGGATCATACTCTGGGTTCCACATGCATGTTTTAGCTGAAGGAAGAATCCCTTAAACCTGGAGAGTTGAGACCCATGTTATGGGTACCATGCAATATGACTTCAAAGGGTCTGCATTTGCTCACCGAACCTCAACAATCCTATCACTGCTGTGCTTATGCCGCTATACACATGCTTGTTTCTCTTTCGGAGACATAAATCCATAGGTTTTAAGATTCTTACTAGTCAGGTATATTCTTAGGCGTTTAATACGGAGTGTTGAGTCCACTCGTTGAGCAAGGAGTAGCTCTTGTCTATTACATATTTGGCTTATGGAACTTTATCTGTGCTAATTTCAATCTCTGGTTTTATGCAGCACCCCAACTCACCTTTCCCCTTAAGCAAGCATAAGTTGATTTTCTAAATTTGAGACCCTGTTCTGTTTTGTAATTCAGTTCCTCTGTAGCCAAGTTTACATTCCGTGTAGTAGTGATATCTTATGATGTTTCTTTTTCTGTGTGACTTATTTCACTTAGAATCATCGTACCTGAATCCACTCATTATGCTGCTACGGGCCTGATGACATAGATTTCATTGCTGAGTAATATTGCATTGTACGTAAGTACCACAACTTCTTTATCCATTTTTTCGCTTTTTGTGACATTGATCTTGTATCTTAAATGAGGTTCTTGTAAACAGAGCCGTCCCAAACTTTGGGGTGGCTGTGTCTTTTTGATTTTAATTTCCCTAAACTATAGGACCATAAGTGGAAGTGCCCTAGGCTCTGTTGCTTTGTTTTTTAGATGTTTCAGGAAACACCATACACTTCTCCCCAGTGGCTGTTGGCAATTTACATCCCGCCCATCAGCATAACAAGGCTCCCAGTTCTCCATGGCCTGTCCTGCCTTTCTGGATTTTACACTTTTTTCAGATGGCCCTTTTGACCAGGGGGCAGTGAGACTTCATTGTAGTGCAGATTTCCTTTGCAAGCTTGCTTGGTTGGCCAAAAAGGGCGTATGCGTTCTTTCCTGAATATATTCAGGAAAAAACGCATATGCCCTTTTTGGCCAAGTGCATCACTGTGGACCTTCTGCCTCCTTTCCTATGCTTTACATGCAATTCCAGTCTACCTCCTGAAATCGGTTTCCTGCAATTCTGCCTTGCTCTCAGTGCCTCTTCATAGCCTTACCTCAATATGCTTTTGGAAAATAGTTGGCCTTTATAACTCTGCAGGTTTTTGAATTGCAGTTGCCCTTAGTTCCATTTTTCAGCTCTTATTTTTGTGATCTTGCCTCATATCCACAGGATTTCTTCAGGCCCTATTCTTCTTCTGGGGCGCCTTGCTCTGCCTTTGGGTAATTCTTCTTCCTATGTGAAATTAGAGTGACATGTGGCCATTGAAACCGCTACAGCTATTTTCTCACTGGTTGCCCCTATTCCCATTCATCCTCCGCACTAACTGCAGACTGTTCGATCCCGGAACTTAAAGGCATTGACTCTCCATGTGGGGATGTTGTTAGTAAAGTGGCTGGAATGTTGATCCGGTGCCCCAGGAGAGGAAAATGAGGTGCGTTTTAGAAACCTTTCCCGATCATATGGTATACCATCTGCTGGATTTCCCATGCATGGTTTAGCTGTAGGAAGATTCCCTTCAACCTGCAGTGTTGGGACCCTTGGAATGAGTAGCATGAAGTATTGCATTAAACTTTCGGCAGTTGCTCACCAAAGCTCACCAATCTTCTCAGCCCCAAGTGTCCAGCCTTATGTCTTATCCAGCTGTGGGTTTATATGTGGTCATTCCAGGTTACATCACAACCCCTGAGCGAATTTTGTAAGAATTTTTCTCTCTTTCATTGTTTCTGCGTTTTGGTTTTAAAATTTATTTCTATAATGGGGTTTAGCTCATTTTCACTGCTGTGTTTGTGCCGCTCTGCACACACTTGATTCCCTTATGGAGATATATCAATACATGGGTTTTAAGATTCTTATTACTCAGATATATTTCTCTGCGGTGTATAGGGTGTGTTGAGGCCAGTTCATTGAGCAAGGTGTAGATCTTGTCTAATACCTATTTGGTTTATTGAACGGTATCTGTGCTAATTTCAAACTCTGGTTTTATACATCACCCCACCTCTCCTTTCCCCTTAAGCTGACATAAATGTGTTTTCTAAATGTGAGACACTGTTCTGTTTTGTAATTCATGTTTTGTGCAGCCATATTTATCCTCCCTCTATAAGTGATATCTTATGATATGTTTCTTTTTCTGTTTGACTTATTTCAAGTAGTATTATCGGACCTAAATCCACTCTTTATCCTTCTACTGGCCTTATTACATTGATTTCATGGTGAAGAGATATTCCATTGTACATAAGTACCACATTTTCTTTATCCATTGTTCTCTTTCCTGGGATATTTAAGGTGTACTGAAGTTGAGGTTCTTGTAAACAGAGTAGCCCTAAACTGTGGTGTGCTTGTGTCTTGTGGATGTTTAGACTTCCCTAGATATACTCCCATGATTGGAAGTGCCCTATGCTCTGTAGCTCTGTTTTTTAGATGATTTAGGAACCACCATACACTTCTCCAGAGTGGCTCTCGGCAGTTCACACACTGTCCATCAGCGTATAAAGGCTCCCTGTTCTCCATGACCTGTCCTGCCTTTCTGGATTCTATACTTTTTTCAGGTGGCCCTTTTGACCGGGGGCAGTGAGACTTCATTGTAGTGCAGATTTCCTTTGCAAGCTTGCTTGGTTGGCCAAAAAGGGCGTATGCGTTTTTTCCTGAATATATTCAGGAAAAAACGCATACGCCCTTTTTGGCCAAGTGCATCATTGTGGACGTTCTGCCTCTTTTCCTATGCTTTATATGCAATTCCAGTCTACCTCCTGAAATCGGTTTCCTGCAATTCAGTCCCGCTTTCAAGTCCTCTTGGCAACCTTACTTCAATATATTTTTGGACGATAGGTGTCATTTATAACTCTGCAGGTTTGTGAATGACAGTGCCCATGAGCTCCTTTCTTCAACTCGCTTTCTTGTGAGCTGGCCGCAACACCGCAGGATTGCTTCAGGCCCTAGTGTGGTTCCGGCATGGCACGCTGAGCCTTTGGTTAATTCCTCTTCCTGGTGGGAAATGAGAGTTAAATTTGCCCGTCCAGACACCTCCAGCTAGTCTCTCATTGGTTCTCCCTATTCCTGTTCATTTTCCGCAGAAATTGCAAACTGGGCCAAACAGGAAGTTAAAGGCACTGACTCTCCAAGTGGGGAGAGTGTTAGTAAAGCGTCTGGAATGTTGCACCCGAGTACCAGGGGACGAAAACTGAGACACATTTAACACGTTTCCCGATCACACGGTGGATCATAGTCTGGGATCCACGTGCATGATTTAGCTGAAGGAAGAATCCCTTAAACCTGGAGAGTTGAGACCCATGGAACGGGTACCATGCAATATGACTTCAAAGGGTCTGCATTTGCTCACCGAACCTCACCAATCCTATCACTGCTGCGTTTATGCCGCTGTACACACGCTTCATTCTCTTGCGGAGACATATAAATCCATAGGTTTTAAGATTCTTACTAGTCAGGTATATTATTAGGCGTTTAATATGGCGTGTTAAGTCCACTTCGTTGAGCAAGGAGTAGCTCTTGTCTATTACATATTTGGCTTATGGAACGGTATCTGTGCTAATTTCTATCTCTGGTTTTATGCAGCACCCCAACTCACCTTTCCCCTTAAGCAAGCATAAGTTGGTTTTCTACATTTGAGACCCTGTTCTGTTTTGTAATTCAGTTCCTGTGTAGCCAAGTTTACATTTCGTGTAGCAGTGATATCTTATGATGTTTCTTTTTCTGTGTGACTTATTTCAGTTAGAATCATCATACCTGAATCCACTCATTATGCTGCTACGGGCCTGATGACATAGATGTCATTGCTGAGTGATATTGCATTGTACGTAAGTACCACAACTTCTTTATCCATTTTTCGCTTTCTGCGACAATGAACTTGTACCGTAAACGAGGTTCTTGTAAACAGAGGCATCCCAAACTTTGGGGTGGCTGTGTTTTTGATTTTAATTTCCCTAAGCTATAGGACCATAAGTGGAAGTGCCCTAGGCTCTGTTGCTTTGTTTTTTAGATGATTCAGGAAACACCATACACTTCTCCAGAGTGGCTGTTGGCAATTTACATCCCGCCCATCAGCAAAACAAGGCTCCCAGTTCTCCATGGCCTGTCCTGCCTTTCTGGATTTTACACTTTTTTCGGATGGCCCTTTTGACCGGGGGGCAGTGAGACTTCATTGTAGTGCAGATTTCCTTTGCAAGCTTGCTTGGTTGGACAAAAAGGGCGTATGTGTTTTTTCCTGAATATATTCAGGAAAAAACGTATACGCCCTTTTTGACCAAGTGCATCATTGTGGACGTCCTGCCTCTTTTCCTATGCTTTACATGCAATTCCAGTCTACCTCCTGAAATCGGTTTCCTGCAATTCTGCCCCGCTTTCAAGTCCTCTTGGCAGCCTTACTTCAATATATTTTTGGACGATAGCTGCCATTTATAACTCTGCAGGTTTGTGAATGACAGTGCCCCTGAGCTCCTTTCTTCAACTCGCTTTCTTGTGAGCTGGCCGCAACACCGCAGGATTGCTTCAGGCCCTAGTGTGGTTCCGGCACGGCACACTGAGCCTTTGGTTGTTTCCTCTTCCTGGTGGGAAATGAGAGTTAAATTTGCCTGTCCAGACACCTCCAGCTAGTCTCTCATTGGTTCTCCCTATTCCTGTTCATTTTCCGCAGAAATTGCAAACTGGGCCAAACAGGAGGTTAAAGGCACTGACTCTCCAAGTGGGCAGAGTGTTAGTAAAGCGTCTGGAATGTTGCAGCCGAGTACCAGCGGAGGAAAACTGAGACACATTTGAACACGTTTCCCGGTCACATGGTGGATCATACTCTGGGTTCCACATGCATGTTTTAGCTGAAGGAAGAATCCCTTAAACCTGGAGAGTTGAGACCCATGTTATGGGTACCATGCAATATGACTTCAAAGGGTCTGCATTTGCTCACCGAACCTCAACAATCCTATCACTGCTGTGCTTATGCCGCTATACACATGCTTGTTTCTCTTTCGGAGACATAAATCCATAGGTTTTAAGATTCTTACTAGTCAGGTATATTCTTAGGCGTTTAATACGGAGTGTTGAGTCCACTCGTTGAGCAAGGAGTAGCTCTTGTCTATTACATATTTGGCTTATGGAACTTTATCTGTGCTAATTTCAATCGCTGGTTTTATGCAGCACCCCAACTCACCTTTCCCCTTAAGCAAGCATAAGTTGATTTTCTAAATTTGAGACCCTGTTCTGTTTTGTAATTCAGTTCCTCTGTAGCCAAGTTTACATTCCGTGTAGTAGTGATATCTTATGATGTTTCTTTTTCTGTGTGACTTATTTCACTTAGAATCATCGTACCTGAATCCACTCATTATGCTGCTACGGGCCTGATGACATAGATTTCATTGCTGAGTAATATTGCATTGTACGTAAGTACCACAACTTCTTTATCCATTTTTTCGCTTTTTGTGACATTGATCTTGTATCTTAAATGAGGTTCTTGTAAACAGAGCCGTCCCAAACTTTGGGGTGGCTGTGTCTTTTTGATTTTAATTTCCCTAAACTATAGGACCATAAGTGGAAGTGCCCTAGGCTCTGTTGCTTTGTTTTTTAGATGTTTCAGGAAACACCAAACACTTCTCCCGAGTGGCTGTTGGCAATTTACATCCCGCCCATCAGCATAACAAGGCTCCCAGTTCTCCATGGCCTGTCCTGCCTTTCTGGATTTTACACTTTTTTCAGATGGCCCTTTTGACCAGGGGGCAGTGAGACTTCATTGTAGTGCAGATTTCCTTTGCAAGCTTGCTTGGTTGGCCAAAAAGGGCGTATGCGTTCTTTCCTGAATATATTCAGGAAAAAACGCATATGCCCTTTTTGGCCAAGTGCATCACTGTGGACCTTCTGCCTCCTTTCCTATGCTTTACATGCAATTCCAGTCTACCTCCTGAAATCGGTTTCCTGCAATTCTGCCTTGCTCTCAGTACCTCTTCATAGCCTTACCTCAATATGCTTTTGGAAAATAGTTGGCCTTTATAACTCTGCAGGTTTTTGAATTGCAGTTGCCCTTAGTTCCATTTTTCAGCTCTTATTTTTGTGATCTTGCCTCATATCCACAGGATTTCTTCAGGCCCTATTCTTCTTCTGGGGCGCCTTGCTCTGCCTTTGGGTAATTCTTCTTCCTATGTGAAATTAGAGTGACATGTGGCCATTGAAACCGCTACAGCTATTTTCTCACTGGTTGCCCCTATTCCCATTCATCCTCCGCACTAACTGCAGACTGTTCGATCCCGGAACTTAAAGGCATTGACTCTCCATGTGGGGATGTTGTTAGTAAAGTGGCTGGAATGTTGATCCGGTGCCCCAGGAGAGGAAAATGAGGTGCGTTTTAGAAACCTTTCCCGATCATATGGTATACCATCTGCTGGATTTCCCATGCATGGTTTAGCTGTAGGAAGATTCCCTTCAACCTGCAGTGTTGGGACCCTTGGAATGAGTAGCATGAAGTATTGCATTAAACTTTCGGCAGTTGCTCACCAAAGCTCACCAATCCTCTCAGCCCCAAGTGTCCAGCCTTATGTCTTATCCAGCTGTGGGTTTATATGTGGTCATTCCAGGTTACATCACAACCCCTGAGCGAATTTTGTAAGAATTTTTCTCTCTTTCATTGTTTCTGCGTTTTGGTTTTAAAATTTATTTCTATAATGGGGTTTAGCTCATTTTCACTGCTGTGTTTGTGCCGCTCTGCACACACTTGATTCCCTTATGGAGATATATCAATACATGGGTTTTAAGATTCTTATTACTCAGATATATTTCTCTGCGGTGTATAGGGTGTGTTGAGGCCAGTTCATTGAGCAAGGTGTAGATCTTGTCTAATACCTATTTGGTTTATTGAACGGTATCTGTGCTAATTTCAAACTCTGGTTTTATGCATCACCCCACCTCTCCTTTCCCCTTAAGCTGACATAAATGTGTTTTCTAAATGTGAGACACTGTTCTGTTTTGTAATTCATGTTTTGTGCAGCCATATTTATCCTCCCTCTATAAGTGATATCTTATGATATGTTTCTTTTTCTGTTTGACTTATTTCAAGTAGTATTATCGGACCTAAATCCACTCTTTATCCTTCTACTGGCCTTATTACATTGATTTCATGGTGAAGAGATATTCCATTGTACATAAGTACCACATTTTCTTTATCCATTGTTCTCTTTCCTGGGATATTTAAGGTGTACTGAAGTTGAGGTTCTTGTAAACAGAGTAGCCCTAAACTGTGGTGTGCTTGTGTCTTGTTGATGTTTAGACTTCCCTAGATATACTCCCATGATTGGAAGTGCCCTATGCTCTGTAGCTCTGTTTTTTAGATGATTTAGGAACCACCATACACTTCTCCAGAGTGGCTCTCGGCAGTTCACACACTGTCCATCAGCGTATAAAGGCTCCCTGTTCTCCATGACCTGTCCTGCCTTTCTGGATTCTATACTTTTTTCAGGTGGCCCTTTTGACCGGGGGCAGTGAGACTTCATTGTAGTGCAGATTTCCTTTGCAAGCTTGCTTGGTTGGCCAAAAAGGGCGTATGCGTTTTTTCCTGAATATATTCAGGAAAAAACGCATACGCCCTTTTTGGCCAAGTGCATCATTGTGGACGTTCTGCCTCTTTTCCTATGCTTTATATGCAATTCCAGTCTACCTCCTGAAATCGGTTTCCTGCAATTCAGTCCCGCTTTCAAGTCCTCTTGGCAACCTTACTTCAATATATTTTTGGACGATAGGTGTCATTTATAACTCTGCAGGTTTGTGAATGACAGTGCCCATGAGCTCCTTTCTTCAACTCGCTTTCTTGTGAGCTGGCCGCAACACCGCAGGATTGCTTCAGGCCCTAGTGTGGTTCCGGCATGGCACGCTGAGCCTTTGGTTAATTCCTCTTCCTGGTGGGAAATGAGAGTTAAATTTGCCCGTCCAGACACCTCCAGCTAGTCTCTCATTGGTTCTCCCTATTCCTGTTCATTTTCCGCAGAAATTGCAAACTGGGCCAAACAGGAAGTTAAAGGCACTGACTCTCCAAGTGGGGAGAGTGTTAGTAAAGCGTCTGGAATGTTGCACCCGAGTACCAGGGGACGAAAACTGAGACACATTTAACACGTTTCCCGATCACACGGTGGATCATAGTCTGGGATCCACGTGCATGATTTAGCTGAAGGAAGAATCCCTTAAACCTGGAGAGTTGAGACCCATGGAACGGGTACCATGCAATATGACTTCAAAGGGTCTGCATTTGCTCACCGAACCTCACCAATCCTATCACTGCTGCGTTTATGCCGCTGTACACACGCTTAATTCTCTTGCGGAGACATATAAATCCATAGGTTTTAAGATTCTTACTAGTCAGGTATATTATTAGGCGTTTAATATGGCGTGTTAAGTCCACTTCGTTGAGCAAGGAGTAGCTCTTGTCTATTACATATTTGGCTTATGGAACGGTATCTGTGCTAATTTCTATCTCTGGTTTTATGCAGCACCCCAACTCACCTTTCCCCTTAAGCAAGCATAAGTTGGTTTTCTACATTTGAGACCCTGTTCTGTTTTGTAATTCAGTTCCTGTGTAGCCAAGTTTACATTTCGTGTAGCAGTGATATCTTATGATGTTTCTTTTTCTGTGTGACTTATTTCAGTTAGAATCATCATACCTGAATCCACTCATTATGCTGCTACGGGCCTGATGACATAGATGTCATTGCTGAGTGATATTGCATTGTACGTAAGTACCACAACTTCTTTATCCATTTTTCGCTTTCTGCGACAATGAACTTGTACCGTAAACGAGGTTCTTGTAAACAGAGGCATCCCAAACTTTGGGGTGGCTGTGTTTTTGATTTTAATTTCCCTAAGCTATAGGACCATAAGTGGAAGTGCCCTAGGCTCTGTTGCTTTGTTTTTTAGATGATTCAGGAAACACCATACACTTCTCCAGAGTGGCTGTTGGCAATTTACATCCCGCCCATCAGCAAAACAAGGCTCCCAGTTCTCCATGGCCTGTCCTGCCTTTCTGGATTTTACACTTTTTTCGGATGGCCCTTTTGACCGGGGGGCAGTGAGACTTCATTGTAGTGCAGATTTCCTTTGCAAGCTTGCTTGGTTGGACAAAAAGGGCGTATGTGTTTTTTCCTGAATATATTCAGGAAAAAACGTATACGCCCTTTTTGACCAAGTGCATCATTGTGGACGTCCTGCCTCTTTTCCTATGCTTTACATGCAATTCCAGTCTACCTCCTGAAATCGGTTTCCTGCAATTCTGCCCCGCTTTCAAGTCCTCTTGGCAGCCTTACTTCAATATATTTTTGGACGATAGCTGCCATTTATAACTCTGCAGGTTTGTGAATGACAGTGCCCCTGAGCTCCTTTCTTCAACTCGCTTTCTTGTGAGCTGGCCGCAACACCGCAGGATTGCTTCAGGCCCTAGTGTGGTTCCGGCACGGCACACTGAGCCTTTGGTTGTTTCCTCTTCCTGGTGGGAAATGAGAGTTAAATTTGCCTGTCCAGACACCTCCAGCTAGTCTCTCATTGGTTCTCCCTATTCCTGTTCATTTTCCGCAGAAATTGCAAACTGGGCCAAACAGGAGGTTAAAGGCACTGACTCTCCAAGTGGGCAGAGTGTTAGTAAAGCGTCTGGAATGTTGCAGCCGAGTACCAGCGGAGGAAAACTGAGACACATTTGAACACGTTTCCCGGTCACATGGTGGATCATACTCTGGGTTCCACATGCATGTTTTAGCTGAAGGAAGAATCCCTTAAACCTGGAGAGTTGAGACCCATGTTATGGGTACCATGCAATATGACTTCAAAGGGTCTGCATTTGCTCACCGAACCTCAACAATCCTATCACTGCTGTGCTTATGCCGCTATACACATGCTTGTTTCTCTTTCGGAGACATAAATCCATAGGTTTTAAGATTCTTACTAGTCAGGTATATTCTTAGGCGTTTAATACGGAGTGTTGAGTCCACTCGTTGAGCAAGGAGTAGCTCTTGTCTATTACATATTTGGCTTATGGAACTTTATCTGTGCTAATTTCAATCGCTGGTTTTATGCAGCACCCCAACTCACCTTTCCCCTTAAGCAAGCATAAGTTGATTTTCTAAATTTGAGACCCTGTTCTGTTTTGTAATTCAGTTCCTCTGTAGCCAAGTTTACATTCCGTGTAGTAGTGATATCTTATGATGTTTCTTTTTCTGTGTGACTTATTTCACTTAGAATCATCGTACCTGAATCCACTCATTATGCTGCTACGGGCCTGATGACATAGATTTCATTGCTGAGTAATATTGCATTGTACGTAAGTACCACAACTTCTTTATCCATTTTTTCGCTTTTTGTGACATTGATCTTGTATCTTAAATGAGGTTCTTGTAAACAGAGCCGTCCCAAACTTTGGGGTGGCTGTGTCTTTTTGATTTTAATTTCCCTAAACTATAGGACCATAAGTGGAAGTGCCCTAGGCTCTGTTGCTTTGTTTTTTAGATGTTTCAGGAAACACCATACACTTCTCCCGAGTGGCTGTTGGCAATTTACATCCCGCCCATCAGCATAACAAGGCTCCCAGTTCTCCATGGCCTGTCCTGCCTTTCTGGATTTTACACTTTTTTCAGATGGCCCTTTTGACCAGGGGGCAGTGAGACTTCATTGTAGTGCAGATTTCCTTTGCAAGCTTGCTTGGTTGGCCAAAAAGGGCGTATGCGTTCTTTCCTGAATATATTCAGGAAAAAACGCATATGCCCTTTTTGGCCAAGTGCATCACTGTGGACCTTCTGCCTCCTTTCCTATGCTTTACATGCAATTCCAGTCTACCTCCTGAAATCGGTTTCCTGCAATTCTGCCTTGTTCTCAGTGCCTCTTCATAGCCTTACCTCAATATGCTTTTGGAAAATAGTTGGCCTTTATAACTCTGCAGGTTTTTGAATTGCAGTTGCCCTTAGTTCCATTTTTCAGCTCTTATTTTTGTGATCTTGCCTCATATCCACAGGATTTCTTCAGGCCCTATTCTTCTTCTGGGGCGCCTTGCTCTGCCTTTGGGTAATTCTTCTTCCTATGTGAAATTAGAGTGACATGTGGCCATTGAAACCGCTACAGCTATTTTCTCACTGGTTGCCCCTATTCCCATTCATCCTCCGCACTAACTGCAGACTGTTCGATCCCGGAACTTAAAGGCATTGACTCTCCATGTGGGGATGTTGTTAGTAAAGTGGCTGGAATGTTGATCCGGTGCCCCAGGAGAGGAAAATGAGGTGCGTTTTAGAAACCTTTCCCGATCATATGGTATACCATCTGCTGGATTTCCCATGCATGGTTTAGCTGTAGGAAGATTCCCTTCAACCTGCAGTGTTGGGACCCTTGGAATGAGTAGCATGAAGTATTGCATTAAACTTTCGGCAGTTGCTCACCAAAGCTCACCAATCCTCTCAGCCCCAAGTGTCCAGCCTTATGTCTTATCCAGCTGTGGGTTTATATGTGGTCATTCCAGGTTACATCACAACCCCTGAGCGAATTTTGTAAGAATTTTTCTCTCTTTCATTGTTTCTGCGTTTTGGTTTTAAAATTTATTTCTATAATGGGGTTTAGCTCATTTTCACTGCTGTGTTTGTGCCGCTCTGCACACACTTGATTCCCTTATGGAGATATATCAATACATGGGTTTTAAGATTCTTATTACTCAGATATATTTCTCTGCGGTGTATAGGGTGTGTTGAGGCCAGTTCATTGAGCAAGGTGTAGATCTTGTCTAATACCTATTTGGTTTATTGAACGGTATCTGTGCTAATTTCAAACTCTGGTTTTATACATCACCCCACCTCTCCATTCCCCTTAAGCTGACATAAATGTGTTTTCTAAATGTGAGACACTGTTCCGTTTTGTAATTCATGTTTTGTGCAGCCATATTTATCCTCCCTCTATAAGTGATATCTTATGATATGTTTCTTTTTCTGTTTGACTTATTTCAAGTAGTATTATCGGACCTAAATCCACTCTTTATCCTTCTACTGGCCTTATTACATTGATTTCATGGTGAAGAGATATTCCATTGTACATAAGTACCACATTTTCTTTATCCATTGTTCTCTTTCCTGGGATATTTAAGGTGTACTGAAGTTGAGGTTCTTGTAAACAGAGTAGCCCTAAACTGTGGTGTGCTTGTGTCTTGTTGATGTTTAGACTTCCCTAGATATACTCCCATGATTGGAAGTGCCCTATGCTCTGTAGCTCTGTTTTTTAGATGATTTAGGAACCACCATACACTTCTCCAGAGTGGCTCTCGGCAGTTCACACACTGTCCATCAGCGTATAAAGGCTCCCTGTTCTCCATGACCTGTCCTGCCTTTCTGGATTCTATACTTTTTTCAGGTGGCCCTTTTGACCGGGGGCAGTGAGACTTCATTGTAGTGCAGATTTCCTTTGCAAGCTTGCTTGGTTGGCCAAAAAGGGCATATGCGTTTTTTCCTGAATATATTCAGGAAAAAACGCATACGCCCTTTTTGGCCAAGTGCATCATTGTGGACGTTCTGCCTCTTTTCCTATGCTTTATATGCAATTCCAGTCTACCTCCTGAAATCGGTTTCCTGCAATTCAGTCCCGCTTTCAAGTCCTCTTGGCAACCTTACTTCAATATATTTTTGGACGATAGGTGTCATTTATAACTCTGCAGGTTTGTGAATGACAGTGCCCATGAGCTCCTTTCTTCAACTCGCTTTCTTGTGAGCTGGCCGCAACACCGCAGGATTGCTTCAGGCCCTAGTGTGGTTCCGGCATGGCACGCTGAGCCTTTGGTTAATTCCTCTTCCTGGTGGGAAATGAGAGTTAAATTTGCCCGTCCAGACACCTCCAGCTAGTCTCTCATTGGTTCTCCCTATTCCTGTTCATTTTCCGCAGAAATTGCAAACTGGGCCAAACAGGAAGTTAAAGGCACTGACTCTCCAAGTGGGGAGAGTGTTAGTAAAGCGTCTGGAATGTTGCACCCGAGTACCAGGGGACGAAAACTGAGACACATTTAACACGTTTCCCGATCACACGGTGGATCATAGTCTGGGATCCACGTGCATGATTTAGCTGAAGGAAGAATCCCTTAAACCTGGAGAGTTGAGACCCATGGAACGGGTACCATGCAATATGACTTCAAAGGGTCTGCATTTGCTCACCGAACCTCACCAATCCTATCACTGCTGCGTTTATGCCGCTGTACACACGCTTCATTCTCTTGCGGAGACATATAAATCCATAGGTTTTAAGATTCTTACTAGTCAGGTATATTATTAGGCGTTTAATATGGCGTGTTAAGTCCACTTCGTTGAGCAAGGAGTAGCTCTTGTCTATTACATATTTGGCTTATGGAACGGTATCTGTGCTAATTTCTATCTCTGGTTTTATGCAGCACCCCAACTCACCTTTCCCCTTAAGCAAGCATAAGTTGGTTTTCTACATTTGAGACCCTGTTCTGTTTTGTAATTCAGTTCCTGTGTAGCCAAGTTTACATTTCGTGTAGCAGTGATATCTTATGATGTTTCTTTTTCTGTGTGACTTATTTCAGTTAGAATCATCATACCTGAATCCACTCATTATGCTGCTACGGGCCTGATGACATAGATGTCATTGCTGAGTGATATTGCATTGTACGTAAGTACCACAACTTCTTTATCCATTTTTCGCTTTCTGCGACAATGAACTTGTACCGTAAACGAGGTTCTTGTAAACAGAGGCATCCCAAACTTTGGGGTGGCTGTGTTTTTGATTTTAATTTCCCTAAGCTATAGGACCATAAGTGGAAGTGCCCTAGGCTCTGTTGCTTTGTTTTTTAGATGATTCAGGAAACACCATACACTTCTCCAGAGTGGCTGTTGGCAATTTACATCCCGCCCATCAGCAAAACAAGGCTCCCAGTTCTCCATGGCCTGTCCTGCCTTTCTGGGTTTTACACTTTTTTCGGATGGCCCTTTTGACCGGGGGGCAGTGAGACTTCATTGTAGTGCAGATTTCCTTTGCAAGCTTGCTTGGTTGGACAAAAAGGGCGTATGTGTTTTTTCCTGAATATATTCAGGAAAAAACGTATACGCCCTTTTTGACCAAGTGCATCATTGTGGACGTCCTGCCTCTTTTCCTATGCTTTACATGCAATTCCAGTCTACCTCCTGAAATCGGTTTCCTGCAATTCTGCCCCGCTTTCAAGTCCTCTTGGCAGCCTTACTTCAATATATTTTTGGACGATAGCTGCCATTTATAACTCTGCAGGTTTGTGAATGACAGTGCCCCTGAGCTCCTTTCTTCAACTCGCTTTCTTGTGAGCTGGCCGCAACACCGCAGGATTGCTTCAGGCCCTAGTGTGGTTCCGGCACGGCACACTGAGCCTTTGGTTGTTTCCTCTTCCTGGTGGGAAATGAGAGTTAAATTTGCCTGTCCAGACACCTCCAGCTAGTCTCTCATTGGTTCTCCCTATTCCTGTTCATTTTCCGCAGAAATTGCAAACTGGGCCAAACAGGAGGTTAAAGGCACTGACTCTCCAAGTGGGCAGAGTGTTAGTAAAGCGTCTGGAATGTTGCAGCCGAGTACCAGCGGAGGAAAACTGAGACACATTTGAACACGTTTCCCGGTCACATGGTGGATCATACTCTGGGTTCCACATGCATGTTTTAGCTGAAGGAAGAATCCCTTAAACCTGGAGAGTTGAGACCCATGTTATGGGTACCATGCAATATGACTTCAAAGGGTCTGCATTTGCTCACCGAACCTCAACAATCCTATCACTGCTGTGCTTATGCCGCTATACACATGCTTGTTTCTCTTTCGGAGACATAAATCCATAGGTTTTAAGATTCTTACTAGTCAGGTATATTCTTAGGCGTTTAATACGGAGTGTTGAGTCCACTCGTTGAGCAAGGAGTAGCTCTTGTCTATTACATATTTGGCTTATGGAACTTTATCTGTGCTAATTTCAATCGCTGGTTTTATGCAGCACCCCAACTCACCTTTCCCCTTAAGCAAGCATAAGTTGATTTTCTAAATTTGAGACCCTGTTCTGTTTTGTAATTCAGTTCCTCTGTAGCCAAGTTTACATTCCGTGTAGTAGTGATATCTTATGATGTTTCTTTTTCTGTGTGACTTATTTCACTTAGAATCATCGTACCTGAATCCACTCATTATGCTGCTACGGGCCTGATGACATAGATTTCATTGCTGAGTAATATTGCATTGTACGTAAGTACCACAACTTCTTTATCCATTTTTTCGCTTTTTGTGACATTGATCTTGTATCTTAAATGAGGTTCTTGTAAACAGAGCCGTCCCAAACTTTGGGGTGGCTGTGTCTTTTTGATTTTAATTTCCCTAAACTATAGGACCATAAGTGGAAGTGCCCTAGGCTCTGTTGCTTTGTTTTTTAGATGTTTCAGGAAACACCATACACTTCTCCCGAGTGGCTGTTGGCAATTTACATCCCGCCCATCAGCATAACAAGGCTCCCAGTTCTCCATGGCCTGTCCTGCCTTTCTGGATTTTACACTTTTTTCAGATGGCCCTTTTGACCAGGGGGCAGTGAGACTTCATTGTAGTGCAGATTTCCTTTGCAAGCTTGCTTGGTTGGCCAAAAAGGGCGTATGCGTTCTTTCCTGAATATATTCAGGAAAAAACGCATATGCCCTTTTTGGCCAAGTGCATCACTGTGGACCTTCTGCCTCCTTTCCTATGCTTTACATGCAATTCCAGTCTACCTCCTGAAATCGGTTTCCTGCAATTCTGCCTTGCTCTCAGTGCCTCTTCATAGCCTTACCTCAATATGCTTTTGGAAAATAGTTGGCCTTTATAACTCTGCAGGTTTTTGAATTGCAGTTGCCCTTAGTTCCATTTTTCAGCTCTTATTTTTGTGATCTTGCCTCATATCCACAGGATTTCTTCAGGCCCTATTCTTCTTCTGGGGCGCCTTGCTCTGCCTTTGGGTAATTCTTCTTCCTATGTGAAATTAGAGTGACATGTGGCCATTGAAACCGCTACAGCTATTTTCTCACTGGTTGCCCCTATTCCCATTCATCCTCCGCACTAACTGCAGACTGTTCGATCCCGGAACTTAAAGGCATTGACTCTCCATGTGGGGATGTTGTTAGTAAAGTGGCTGGAATGTTGATCCGGTGCCCCAGGAGAGGAAAATGAGGTGCGTTTTAGAAACCTTTCCCGATCATATGGTATACCATCTGCTGGATTTCCCATGCATGGTTTAGCTGTAGGAAGATTCCCTTCAACCTGCAGTGTTGGGACCCTTGGAATGAGTAGCATGAAGTATTGCATTAAACTTTCGGCAGTTGCTCACCAAAGCTCACCAATCCTCTCAGCCCCAAGTGTCCAGCCTTATGTCTTATCCAGCTGTGGGTTTATATGTGGTCATTCCAGGTTACATCACAACCCCTGAGCGAATTTTGTAAGAATTTTTCTCTCTTTCATTGTTTCTGCGTTTTGGTTTTAAAATTTATTTCTATAATGGGGTTTAGCTCATTTTCACTGCTGTGTTTGTGCCGCTCTGCACACACTTGATTCCCTTATGGAGATATATCAATACATGGGTTTTAAGATTCTTATTACTCAGATATATTTCTCTGCGGTGTATAGGGTGTGTTGAGGCCAGTTCATTGAGCAAGGTGTAGATCTTGTCTAATACCTATTTGGTTTATTGAACGGTATCTGTGCTAATTTCAAACTCTGGTTTTATACATCACCCCACCTCTCCTTTCCCCTTAAGCTGACATAAATGTGTTTTCTAAATGTGAGACACTGTTCTGTTTTGTAATTCATGTTTTGTGCAGCCATATTTATCCTCCCTCTATAAGTGATATCTTATGATATGTTTCTTTTTCTGTTTGACTTATTTCAAGTAGTATTATCGGACCTAAATCCACTCTTTATCCTTCTACTGGCCTTATTACATTGATTTCATGGTGAAGAGATATTCCATTGTACATAAGTACCACATTTTCTTTATCCATTGTTCTCTTTCCTGGGATATTTAAGGTGTACTGAAGTTGAGGTTCTTGTAAACAGAGTAGCCCTAAACTGTGGTGTGCTTGTGTCTTGTGGATGTTTAGACTTCCCTAGATATACTCCCATGATTGGAAGTGCCCTATGCTCTGTAGCTCTGTTTTTTAGATGATTTAGGAACCACCATACACTTCTCCAGAGTGGCTCTCGGCAGTTCACACACTGTCCATCAGCATATAAAGGCTCCCTGTTCTCCATGACCTGTCCTGCCTTTCTGGATTCTATACTTTTTTCAGGTGGCCCTTTTGACCGGGGGCAGTGAGACTTCATTGTAGTGCAGATTTCCTTTGCAAGCTTGCTTGGTTGGCCAAAAAGGGCGTATGCGTTTTTTCCTGAATATATTCAGGAAAAAACGCATACGCCCTTTTTGGCCAAGTGCATCATTGTGGACGTTCTGCCTCTTTTCCTATGCTTTATATGCAATTCCAGTCTACCTCCTGAAATCGGTTTCCTGCAATTCAGTCCCGCTTTCAAGTCCTCTTGGCAACCTTACTTCAATATATTTTTGGACGATAGGTGTCATTTATAACTCTGCAGGTTTGTGAATGACAGTGCCCATGAGCTCCTTTCTTCAACTCGCTTTCTTGTGAGCTGGCCGCAACACCGCAGGATTGCTTCAGGCCCTAGTGTGGTTCCAGCATGGCACGCTGAGCCTTTGGTTAATTCCTCTTCCTGGTGGGAAATGAGAGTTAAATTTGCCCGTCCAGACACCTCCAGCTAGTCTCTCATTGGTTCTCCCTATTCCTGTTCATTTTCCGCAGAAATTGCAAACTGGGCCAAACAGGAAGTTAAAGGCACTGACTCTCCAAGTGGGGAGAGTGTTAGTAAAGCGTCTGGAATGTTGCACCCGAGTACCAGGGGACGAAAACTGAGACACATTTAACACGTTTCCCGATCACACGGTGGATCATAGTCTGGGATCCACGTGCATGATTTAGCTGAAGGAAGAATCCCTTAAACCTGGAGAGTTGAGACCCATGGAACGGGTACCATGCAATATGACTTCAAAGGGTCTGCATTTGCTCACCGAACCTCACCAATCCTATCACTGCTGCGTTTATGCCGCTGTACACACGCTTAATTCTCTTGCGGAGACATATAAATCCATAGGTTTTAAGATTCTTACTAGTCAGGTATATTATTAGGCGTTTAATATGGCGTGTTAAGTCCACTTCGTTGAGCAAGGAGTAGCTCTTGTCTATTACATATTTGGCTTATGGAACGGTATCTGTGCTAATTTCTATCTCTGGTTTTATGCAGCACCCCAACTCACCTTTCCCCTTAAGCAAGCATAAGTTGGTTTTCTACATTTGAGACCCTGTTCTGTTTTGTAATTCAGTTCCTGTGTAGCCAAGTTTACATTTCGTGTAGCAGTGATATCTTATGATGTTTCTTTTTCTGTGTGACTTATTTCAGTTAGAATCATCATACCTGAATCCACTCATTATGCTGCTACGGGCCTGATGACATAGATGTCATTGCTGAGTGATATTGCATTGTACGTAAGTACCACAACTTCTTTATCCATTTTTCGCTTTCTGCGACAATGAACTTGTACCGTAAACGAGGTTCTTGTAAACAGAGGCATCCCAAACTTTGGGGTGGCTGTGTTTTTGATTTTAATTTCCCTAAGCTATAGGACCATAAGTGGAAGTGCCCTAGGCTCTGTTGCTTTGTTTTTTAGATGATTCAGGAAACACCATACACTTCTCCAGAGTGGCTGTTGGCAATTTACATCCCGCCCATCAGCAAAACAAGGCTCCCAGTTCTCCATGGCCTGTCCTGCCTTTCTGGGTTTTACACTTTTTTCGGATGGCCCTTTTGACCGGGGGGCAGTGAGACTTCATTGTAGTGCAGATTTCCTTTGCAAGCTTGCTTGGTTGGACAAAAAGGGCGTATGTGTTTTTTCCTGAATATATTCAGGAAAAAACGTATACGCCCTTTTTGACCAAGTGCATCATTGTGGACGTCCTGCCTCTTTTCCTATGCTTTACATGCAATTCCAGTCTACCTCCTGAAATCGGTTTCCTGCAATTCTGCCCCGCTTTCAAGTCCTCTTGGCAGCCTTACTTCAATATATTTTTGGACGATAGCTGCCATTTATAACTCTGCAGGTTTGTGAATGACAGTGCCCCTGAGCTCCTTTCTTCAACTCGCTTTCTTGTGAGCTGGCCGCAACACCGCAGGATTGCTTCAGGCCCTAGTGTGGTTCCGGCACGGCACACTGAGCCTTTGGTTGTTTCCTCTTCCTGGTGGGAAATGAGAGTTAAATTTGCCTGTCCAGACACCTCCAGCTAGTCTCTCATTGGTTCTCCCTATTCCTGTTCATTTTCCGCAGAAATTGCAAACTGGGCCAAACAGGAGGTTAAAGGCACTGACTCTCCAAGTGGGCAGAGTGTTAGTAAAGCGTCTGGAATGTTGCAGCCGAGTACCAGCGGAGGAAAACTGAGACACATTTGAACACGTTTCCCGGTCACATGGTGGATCATACTCTGGGTTCCACATGCATGTTTTAGCTGAAGGAAGAATCCCTTAAACCTGGAGAGTTGAGACCCATGTTATGGGTACCATGCAATATGACTTCAAAGGGTCTGCATTTGCTCACCGAACCTCAACAATCCTATCACTGCTGTGCTTATGCCGCTATACACATGCTTGTTTCTCTTTCGGAGACATAAATCCATAGGTTTTAAGATTCTTACTAGTCAGGTATATTCTTAGGCGTTTAATACGGAGTGTTGAGTCCACTCGTTGAGCAAGGAGTAGCTCTTGTCTATTACATATTTGGCTTATGGAACTTTATCTGTGCTAATTTCAATCTCTGGTTTTATGCAGCACCCCAACTCACCTTTCCCCTTAAGCAAGCATAAGTTGATTTTCTAAATTTGAGACCCTGTTCTGTTTTGTAATTCAGTTCCTCTGTAGCCAAGTTTACATTCCGTGTAGTAGTGATATCTTATGATGTTTCTTTTTCTGTGTGACTTATTTCACTTAGAATCATCGTACCTGAATCCACTCATTATGCTGCTACGGGCCTGATGACATAGATTTCATTGCTGAGTAATATTGCATTGTACGTAAGTACCACAACTTCTTTATCCATTTTTTCGCTTTTTGTGACATTGATCTTGTATCTTAAATGAGGTTCTTGTAAACAGAGCCGTCCCAAACTTTGGGGTGGCTGTGTCTTTTTGATTTTAATTTCCCTAAACTATAGGACCATAAGTGGAAGTGCCCTAGGCTCTGTTGCTTTGTTTTTTAGATGTTTCAGGAAACACCATACACTTCTCCCCAGTGGCTGTTGGCAATTTACATCCCGCCCATCAGCATAACAAGGCTCCCAGTTCTCCATGGCCTGTCCTGCCTTTCTGGATTTTACACTTTTTTCAGATGGCCCTTTTGACCAGGGGGCAGTGAGACTTCATTGTAGTGCAGATTTCCTTTGCAAGCTTGCTTGGTTGGCCAAAAAGGGCGTATGCGTTCTTTCCTGAATATATTCAGGAAAAAACGCATATGCCCTTTTTGGCCAAGTGCATCACTGTGGACCTTCTGCCTCCTTTCCTATGCTTTACATGCAATTCCAGTCTACCTCCTGAAATCGGTTTCCTGCAATTCTGCCTTGCTCTCAGTGCCTCTTCATAGCCTTACCTCAATATGCTTTTGGAAAATAGTTGGCCTTTATAACTCTGCAGGTTTTTGAATTGCAGTTGCCCTTAGTTCCATTTTTCAGCTCTTATTTTTGTGATCTTGCCTCATATCCACAGGATTTCTTCAGGCCCTATTCTTCTTCTGGGGCGCCTTGCTCTGCCTTTGGGTAATTCTTCTTCCTATGTGAAATTAGAGTGACATGTGGCCATTGAAACCGCTACAGCTATTTTCTCACTGGTTGCCCCTATTCCCATTCATCCTCCGCACTAACTGCAGACTGTTCGATCCCGGAACTTAAAGGCATTGACTCTCCATGTGGGGATGTTGTTAGTAAAGTGGCTGGAATGTTGATCCGGTGCCCCAGGAGAGGAAAATGAGGTGCGTTTTAGAAACCTTTCCCGATCATATGGTATACCATCTGCTGGATTTCCCATGCATGGTTTAGCTGTAGGAAGATTCCCTTCAACCTGCAGTGTTGGGACCCTTGGAATGAGTAGCATGAAGTATTGCATTAAACTTTCGGCAGTTGCTCACCAAAGCTCACCAATCTTCTCAGCCCCAAGTGTCCAGCCTTATGTCTTATCCAGCTGTGGGTTTATATGTGGTCATTCCAGGTTACATCACAACCCCTGAGCGAATTTTGTAAGAATTTTTCTCTCTTTCATTGTTTCTGCGTTTTGGTTTTAAAATTTATTTCTATAATGGGGTTTAGCTCATTTTCACTGCTGTGTTTGTGCCGCTCTGCACACACTTGATTCCCTTATGGAGATATATCAATACATGGGTTTTAAGATTCTTATTACTCAGATATATTTCTCTGCGGTGTATAGGGTGTGTTGAGGCCAGTTCATTGAGCAAGGTGTAGATCTTGTCTAATACCTATTTGGTTTATTGAACGGTATCTGTGCTAATTTCAAACTCTGGTTTTATACATCACCCCACCTCTCCTTTCCCCTTAAGCTGACATAAATGTGTTTTCTAAATGTGAGACACTGTTCTGTTTTGTAATTCATGTTTTGTGCAGCCATATTTATCCTCCCTCTATAAGTGATATCTTATGATATGTTTCTTTTTCTGTTTGACTTATTTCAAGTAGTATTATCGGACCTAAATCCACTCTTTATCCTTCTACTGGCCTTATTACATTGATTTCATGGTGAAGAGATATTCCATTGTACATAAGTACCACATTTTCTTTATCCATTGTTCTCTTTCCTGGGATATTTAAGGTGTACTGAAGTTGAGGTTCTTGTAAACAGAGTAGCCCTAAACTGTGGTGTGCTTGTGTCTTGTGGATGTTTAGACTTCCCTAGATATACTCCCATGATTGGAAGTGCCCTATGCTCTGTAGCTCTGTTTTTTAGATGATTTAGGAACCACCATACACTTCTCCAGAGTGGCTCTCGGCAGTTCACACACTGTCCATCAGCGTATAAAGGCTCCCTGTTCTCCATGACCTGTCCTGCCTTTCTGGATTCTATACTTTTTTCAGGTGGCCCTTTTGACCGGGGGCAGTGAGACTTCATTGTAGTGCAGATTTCCTTTGCAAGCTTGCTTGGTTGGCCAAAAAGGGCGTATGCGTTTTTTCCTGAATATATTCAGGAAAAAACGCATACGCCCTTTTTGGCCAAGTGCATCATTGTGGACGTTCTGCCTCTTTTCCTATGCTTTATATGCAATTCCAGTCTACCTCCTGAAATCGGTTTCCTGCAATTCAGTCCCGCTTTCAAGTCCTCTTGGCAACCTTACTTCAATATATTTTTGGACGATAGGTGTCATTTATAACTCTGCAGGTTTGTGAATGACAGTGCCCATGAGCTCCTTTCTTCAACTCGCTTTCTTGTGAGCTGGCCGCAACACCGCAGGATTGCTTCAGGCCCTAGTGTGGTTCCGGCATGGCACGCTGAGCCTTTGGTTAATTCCTCTTCCTGGTGGGAAATGAGAGTTAAATTTGCCCGTCCAGACACCTCCAGCTAGTCTCTCATTGGTTCTCCCTATTCCTGTTCATTTTCCGCAGAAATTGCAAACTGGGCCAAACAGGAAGTTAAAGGCACTGACTCTCCAAGTGGGGAGAGTGTTAGTAAAGCGTCTGGAATGTTGCACCCGAGTACCAGGGGACGAAAACTGAGACACATTTAACACGTTTCCCGATCACACGGTGGATCATAGTCTGGGATCCACGTGCATGATTTAGCTGAAGGAAGAATCCCTTAAACCTGGAGAGTTGAGACCCATGGAACGGGTACCATGCAATATGACTTCAAAGGGTCTGCATTTGCTCACCGAACCTCACCAATCCTATCACTGCTGCGTTTATGCCGCTGTACACACGCTTCATTCTCTTGCGGAGACATATAAATCCATAGGTTTTAAGATTCTTACTAGTCAGGTATATTATTAGGCGTTTAATATGGCGTGTTAAGTCCACTTCGTTGAGCAAGGAGTAGCTCTTGTCTATTACATATTTGGCTTATGGAACGGTATCTGTGCTAATTTCTATCTCTGGTTTTATGCAGCACCCCAACTCACCTTTCCCCTTAAGCAAGCATAAGTTGGTTTTCTACATTTGAGACCCTGTTCTGTTTTGTAATTCAGTTCCTGTGTAGCCAAGTTTACATTTCGTGTAGCAGTGATATCTTATGATGTTTCTTTTTCTGTGTGACTTATTTCAGTTAGAATCATCATACCTGAATCCACTCATTATGCTGCTACGGGCCTGATGACATAGATGTCATTGCTGAGTGATATTGCATTGTACGTAAGTACCACAACTTCTTTATCCATTTTTCGCTTTCTGCGACAATGAACTTGTACCGTAAACGAGGTTCTTGTAAACAGAGGCATCCCAAACTTTGGGGTGGCTGTGTTTTTGATTTTAATTTCCCTAAGCTATAGGACCATAAGTGGAAGTGCCCTAGGCTCTGTTGCTTTGTTTTTTAGATGATTCAGGAAACACCATACACTTCTCCAGAGTGGCTGTTGGCAATTTACATCCCGCCCATCAGCAAAACAAGGCTCCCAGTTCTCCATGGCCTGTCCTGCCTTTCTGGATTTTACACTTTTTTCGGATGGCCCTTTTGACCGGGGGGCAGTGAGACTTCATTGTAGTGCAGATTTCCTTTGCAAGCTTGCTTGGTTGGACAAAAAGGGCGTATGTGTTTTTTCCTGAATATATTCAGGAAAAAACGTATACGCCCTTTTTGACCAAGTGCATCATTGTGGACGTCCTGCCTCTTTTCCTATGCTTTACATGCAATTCCAGTCTACCTCCTGAAATCGGTTTCCTGCAATTCTGCCCCGCTTTCAAGTCCTCTTGGCAGCCTTACTTCAATATATTTTTGGACGATAGCTGCCATTTATAACTCTGCAGGTTTGTGAATGACAGTGCCCCTGAGCTCCTTTCTTCAACTCGCTTTCTTGTGAGCTGGCCGCAACACCGCAGGATTGCTTCAGGCCCTAGTGTGGTTCCGGCACGGCACACTGAGCCTTTGGTTGTTTCCTCTTCCTGGTGGGAAATGAGAGTTAAATTTGCCTGTCCAGACACCTCCAGCTAGTCTCTCATTGGTTCTCCCTATTCCTGTTCATTTTCCGCAGAAATTGCAAACTGGGCCAAACAGGAGGTTAAAGGCACTGACTCTCCAAGTGGGCAGAGTGTTAGTAAAGCGTCTGGAATGTTGCAGCCGAGTACCAGCGGAGGAAAACTGAGACACATTTGAACACGTTTCCCGGTCACATGGTGGATCATACTCTGGGTTCCACATGCATGTTTTAGCTGAAGGAAGAATCCCTTAAACCTGGAGAGTTGAGACCCATGTTATGGGTACCATGCAATATGACTTCAAAGGGTCTGCATTTGCTCACCGAACCTCAACAATCCTATCACTGCTGTGCTTATGCCGCTATACACATGCTTGTTTCTCTTTCGGAGACATAAATCCATAGGTTTTAAGATTCTTACTAGTCAGGTATATTCTTAGGCGTTTAATACGGAGTGTTGAGTCCACTCGTTGAGCAAGGAGTAGCTCTTGTCTATTACATATTTGGCTTATGGAACTTTATCTGTGCTAATTTCAATCGCTGGTTTTATGCAGCACCCCAACTCACCTTTCCCCTTAAGCAAGCATAAGTTGATTTTCTAAATTTGAGACCCTGTTCTGTTTTGTAATTCAGTTCCTCTGTAGCCAAGTTTACATTCCGTGTAGTAGTGATATCTTATGATGTTTCTTTTTCTGTGTGACTTATTTCACTTAGAATCATCGTACCTGAATCCACTCATTATGCTGCTACGGGCCTGATGACATAGATTTCATTGCTGAGTAATATTGCATTGTACGTAAGTACCACAACTTCTTTATCCATTTTTTCGCTTTTTGTGACATTGATCTTGTATCTTAAATGAGGTTCTTGTAAACAGAGCCGTCCCAAACTTTGGGGTGGCTGTGTCTTTTTGATTTTAATTTCCCTAAACTATAGGACCATAAGTGGAAGTGCCCTAGGCTCTGTTGCTTTGTTTTTTAGATGTTTCAGGAAACACCAAACACTTCTCCCGAGTGGCTGTTGGCAATTTACATCCCGCCCATCAGCATAACAAGGCTCCCAGTTCTCCATGGCCTGTCCTGCCTTTCTGGATTTTACACTTTTTTCAGATGGCCCTTTTGACCAGGGGGCAGTGAGACTTCATTGTAGTGCAGATTTCCTTTGCAAGCTTGCTTGGTTGGCCAAAAAGGGCGTATGCGTTCTTTCCTGAATATATTCAGGAAAAAACGCATATGCCCTTTTTGGCCAAGTGCATCACTGTGGACCTTCTGCCTCCTTTCCTATGCTTTACATGCAATTCCAGTCTACCTCCTGAAATCGGTTTCCTGCAATTCTGCCTTGCTCTCAGTACCTCTTCATAGCCTTACCTCAATATGCTTTTGGAAAATAGTTGGCCTTTATAACTCTGCAGGTTTTTGAATTGCAGTTGCCCTTAGTTCCATTTTTCAGCTCTTATTTTTGTGATCTTGCCTCATATCCACAGGATTTCTTCAGGCCCTATTCTTCTTCTGGGGCGCCTTGCTCTGCCTTTGGGTAATTCTTCTTCCTATGTGAAATTAGAGTGACATGTGGCCATTGAAACCGCTACAGCTATTTTCTCACTGGTTGCCCCTATTCCCATTCATCCTCCGCACTAACTGCAGACTGTTCGATCCCGGAACTTAAAGGCATTGACTCTCCATGTGGGGATGTTGTTAGTAAAGTGGCTGGAATGTTGATCCGGTGCCCCAGGAGAGGAAAATGAGGTGCGTTTTAGAAACCTTTCCCGATCATATGGTATACCATCTGCTGGATTTCCCATGCATGGTTTAGCTGTAGGAAGATTCCCTTCAACCTGCAGTGTTGGGACCCTTGGAATGAGTAGCATGAAGTATTGCATTAAACTTTCGGCAGTTGCTCACCAAAGCTCACCAATCCTCTCAGCCCCAAGTGTCCAGCCTTATGTCTTATCCAGCTGTGGGTTTATATGTGGTCATTCCAGGTTACATCACAACCCCTGAGCGAATTTTGTAAGAATTTTTCTCTCTTTCATTGTTTCTGCGTTTTGGTTTTAAAATTTATTTCTATAATGGGGTTTAGCTCATTTTCACTGCTGTGTTTGTGCCGCTCTGCACACACTTGATTCCCTTATGGAGATATATCAATACATGGGTTTTAAGATTCTTATTACTCAGATATATTTCTCTGCGGTGTATAGGGTGTGTTGAGGCCAGTTCATTGAGCAAGGTGTAGATCTTGTCTAATACCTATTTGGTTTATTGAACGGTATCTGTGCTAATTTCAAACTCTGGTTTTATGCATCACCCCACCTCTCCTTTCCCCTTAAGCTGACATAAATGTGTTTTCTAAATGTGAGACACTGTTCTGTTTTGTAATTCATGTTTTGTGCAGCCATATTTATCCTCCCTCTATAAGTGATATCTTATGATATGTTTCTTTTTCTGTTTGACTTATTTCAAGTAGTATTATCGGACCTAAATCCACTCTTTATCCTTCTACTGGCCTTATTACATTGATTTCATGGTGAAGAGATATTCCATTGTACATAAGTACCACATTTTCTTTATCCATTGTTCTCTTTCCTGGGATATTTAAGGTGTACTGAAGTTGAGGTTCTTGTAAACAGAGTAGCCCTAAACTGTGGTGTGCTTGTGTCTTGTTGATGTTTAGACTTCCCTAGATATACTCCCATGATTGGAAGTGCCCTATGCTCTGTAGCTCTGTTTTTTAGATGATTTAGGAACCACCATACACTTCTCCAGAGTGGCTCTCGGCAGTTCACACACTGTCCATCAGCGTATAAAGGCTCCCTGTTCTCCATGACCTGTCCTGCCTTTCTGGATTCTATACTTTTTTCAGGTGGCCCTTTTGACCGGGGGCAGTGAGACTTCATTGTAGTGCAGATTTCCTTTGCAAGCTTGCTTGGTTGGCCAAAAAGGGCGTATGCGTTTTTTCCTGAATATATTCAGGAAAAAACGCATACGCCCTTTTTGGCCAAGTGCATCATTGTGGACGTTCTGCCTCTTTTCCTATGCTTTATATGCAATTCCAGTCTACCTCCTGAAATCGGTTTCCTGCAATTCAGTCCCGCTTTCAAGTCCTCTTGGCAACCTTACTTCAATATATTTTTGGACGATAGGTGTCATTTATAACTCTGCAGGTTTGTGAATGACAGTGCCCATGAGCTCCTTTCTTCAACTCGCTTTCTTGTGAGCTGGCCGCAACACCGCAGGATTGCTTCAGGCCCTAGTGTGGTTCCGGCATGGCACGCTGAGCCTTTGGTTAATTCCTCTTCCTGGTGGGAAATGAGAGTTAAATTTGCCCGTCCAGACACCTCCAGCTAGTCTCTCATTGGTTCTCCCTATTCCTGTTCATTTTCCGCAGAAATTGCAAACTGGGCCAAACAGGAAGTTAAAGGCACTGACTCTCCAAGTGGGGAGAGTGTTAGTAAAGCGTCTGGAATGTTGCACCCGAGTACCAGGGGACGAAAACTGAGACACATTTAACACGTTTCCCGATCACACGGTGGATCATAGTCTGGGATCCACGTGCATGATTTAGCTGAAGGAAGAATCCCTTAAACCTGGAGAGTTGAGACCCATGGAACGGGTACCATGCAATATGACTTCAAAGGGTCTGCATTTGCTCACCGAACCTCACCAATCCTATCACTGCTGCGTTTATGCCGCTGTACACACGCTTAATTCTCTTGCGGAGACATATAAATCCATAGGTTTTAAGATTCTTACTAGTCAGGTATATTATTAGGCGTTTAATATGGCGTGTTAAGTCCACTTCGTTGAGCAAGGAGTAGCTCTTGTCTATTACATATTTGGCTTATGGAACGGTATCTGTGCTAATTTCTATCTCTGGTTTTATGCAGCACCCCAACTCACCTTTCCCCTTAAGCAAGCATAAGTTGGTTTTCTACATTTGAGACCCTGTTCTGTTTTGTAATTCAGTTCCTGTGTAGCCAAGTTTACATTTCGTGTAGCAGTGATATCTTATGATGTTTCTTTTTCTGTGTGACTTATTTCAGTTAGAATCATCATACCTGAATCCACTCATTATGCTGCTACGGGCCTGATGACATAGATGTCATTGCTGAGTGATATTGCATTGTACGTAAGTACCACAACTTCTTTATCCATTTTTCGCTTTCTGCGACAATGAACTTGTACCGTAAACGAGGTTCTTGTAAACAGAGGCATCCCAAACTTTGGGGTGGCTGTGTTTTTGATTTTAATTTCCCTAAGCTATAGGACCATAAGTGGAAGTGCCCTAGGCTCTGTTGCTTTGTTTTTTAGATGATTCAGGAAACACCATACACTTCTCCAGAGTGGCTGTTGGCAATTTACATCCCGCCCATCAGCAAAACAAGGCTCCCAGTTCTCCATGGCCTGTCCTGCCTTTCTGGATTTTACACTTTTTTCGGATGGCCCTTTTGACCGGGGGGCAGTGAGACTTCATTGTAGTGCAGATTTCCTTTGCAAGCTTGCTTGGTTGGACAAAAAGGGCGTATGTGTTTTTTCCTGAATATATTCAGGAAAAAACGTATACGCCCTTTTTGACCAAGTGCATCATTGTGGACGTCCTGCCTCTTTTCCTATGCTTTACATGCAATTCCAGTCTACCTCCTGAAATCGGTTTCCTGCAATTCTGCCCCGCTTTCAAGTCCTCTTGGCAGCCTTACTTCAATATATTTTTGGACGATAGCTGCCATTTATAACTCTGCAGGTTTGTGAATGACAGTGCCCCTGAGCTCCTTTCTTCAACTCGCTTTCTTGTGAGCTGGCCGCAACACCGCAGGATTGCTTCAGGCCCTAGTGTGGTTCCGGCACGGCACACTGAGCCTTTGGTTGTTTCCTCTTCCTGGTGGGAAATGAGAGTTAAATTTGCCTGTCCAGACACCTCCAGCTAGTCTCTCATTGGTTCTCCCTATTCCTGTTCATTTTCCGCAGAAATTGCAAACTGGGCCAAACAGGAGGTTAAAGGCACTGACTCTCCAAGTGGGCAGAGTGTTAGTAAAGCGTCTGGAATGTTGCAGCCGAGTACCAGCGGAGGAAAACTGAGACACATTTGAACACGTTTCCCGGTCACATGGTGGATCATACTCTGGGTTCCACATGCATGTTTTAGCTGAAGGAAGAATCCCTTAAACCTGGAGAGTTGAGACCCATGTTATGGGTACCATGCAATATGACTTCAAAGGGTCTGCATTTGCTCACCGAACCTCAACAATCCTATCACTGCTGTGCTTATGCCGCTATACACATGCTTGTTTCTCTTTCGGAGACATAAATCCATAGGTTTTAAGATTCTTACTAGTCAGGTATATTCTTAGGCGTTTAATACGGAGTGTTGAGTCCACTCGTTGAGCAAGGAGTAGCTCTTGTCTATTACATATTTGGCTTATGGAACTTTATCTGTGCTAATTTCAATCGCTGGTTTTATGCAGCACCCCAACTCACCTTTCCCCTTAAGCAAGCATAAGTTGATTTTCTAAATTTGAGACCCTGTTCTGTTTTGTAATTCAGTTCCTCTGTAGCCAAGTTTACATTCCGTGTAGTAGTGATATCTTATGATGTTTCTTTTTCTGTGTGACTTATTTCACTTAGAATCATCGTACCTGAATCCACTCATTATGCTGCTACGGGCCTGATGACATAGATTTCATTGCTGAGTAATATTGCATTGTACGTAAGTACCACAACTTCTTTATCCATTTTTTCGCTTTTTGTGACATTGATCTTGTATCTTAAATGAGGTTCTTGTAAACAGAGCCGTCCCAAACTTTGGGGTGGCTGTGTCTTTTTGATTTTAATTTCCCTAAACTATAGGACCATAAGTGGAAGTGCCCTAGGCTCTGTTGCTTTGTTTTTTAGATGTTTCAGGAAACACCATACACTTCTCCCGAGTGGCTGTTGGCAATTTACATCCCGCCCATCAGCATAACAAGGCTCCCAGTTCTCCATGGCCTGTCCTGCCTTTCTGGATTTTACACTTTTTTCAGATGGCCCTTTTGACCAGGGGGCAGTGAGACTTCATTGTAGTGCAGATTTCCTTTGCAAGCTTGCTTGGTTGGCCAAAAAGGGCGTATGCGTTCTTTCCTGAATATATTCAGGAAAAAACGCATATGCCCTTTTTGGCCAAGTGCATCACTGTGGACCTTCTGCCTCCTTTCCTATGCTTTACATGCAATTCCAGTCTACCTCCTGAAATCGGTTTCCTGCAATTCTGCCTTGTTCTCAGTGCCTCTTCATAGCCTTACCTCAATATGCTTTTGGAAAATAGTTGGCCTTTATAACTCTGCAGGTTTTTGAATTGCAGTTGCCCTTAGTTCCATTTTTCAGCTCTTATTTTTGTGATCTTGCCTCATATCCACAGGATTTCTTCAGGCCCTATTCTTCTTCTGGGGCGCCTTGCTCTGCCTTTGGGTAATTCTTCTTCCTATGTGAAATTAGAGTGACATGTGGCCATTGAAACCGCTACAGCTATTTTCTCACTGGTTGCCCCTATTCCCATTCATCCTCCGCACTAACTGCAGACTGTTCGATCCCGGAACTTAAAGGCATTGACTCTCCATGTGGGGATGTTGTTAGTAAAGTGGCTGGAATGTTGATCCGGTGCCCCAGGAGAGGAAAATGAGGTGCGTTTTAGAAACCTTTCCCGATCATATGGTATACCATCTGCTGGATTTCCCATGCATGGTTTAGCTGTAGGAAGATTCCCTTCAACCTGCAGTGTTGGGACCCTTGGAATGAGTAGCATGAAGTATTGCATTAAACTTTCGGCAGTTGCTCACCAAAGCTCACCAATCCTCTCAGCCCCAAGTGTCCAGCCTTATGTCTTATCCAGCTGTGGGTTTATATGTGGTCATTCCAGGTTACATCACAACCCCTGAGCGAATTTTGTAAGAATTTTTCTCTCTTTCATTGTTTCTGCGTTTTGGTTTTAAAATTTATTTCTATAATGGGGTTTAGCTCATTTTCACTGCTGTGTTTGTGCCGCTCTGCACACACTTGATTCCCTTATGGAGATATATCAATACATGGGTTTTAAGATTCTTATTACTCAGATATATTTCTCTGCGGTGTATAGGGTGTGTTGAGGCCAGTTCATTGAGCAAGGTGTAGATCTTGTCTAATACCTATTTGGTTTATTGAACGGTATCTGTGCTAATTTCAAACTCTGGTTTTATACATCACCCCACCTCTCCATTCCCCTTAAGCTGACATAAATGTGTTTTCTAAATGTGAGACACTGTTCCGTTTTGTAATTCATGTTTTGTGCAGCCATATTTATCCTCCCTCTATAAGTGATATCTTATGATATGTTTCTTTTTCTGTTTGACTTATTTCAAGTAGTATTATCGGACCTAAATCCACTCTTTATCCTTCTACTGGCCTTATTACATTGATTTCATGGTGAAGAGATATTCCATTGTACATAAGTACCACATTTTCTTTATCCATTGTTCTCTTTCCTGGGATATTTAAGGTGTACTGAAGTTGAGGTTCTTGTAAACAGAGTAGCCCTAAACTGTGGTGTGCTTGTGTCTTGTTGATGTTTAGACTTCCCTAGATATACTCCCATGATTGGAAGTGCCCTATGCTCTGTAGCTCTGTTTTTTAGATGATTTAGGAACCACCATACACTTCTCCAGAGTGGCTCTCGGCAGTTCACACACTGTCCATCAGCGTATAAAGGCTCCCTGTTCTCCATGACCTGTCCTGCCTTTCTGGATTCTATACTTTTTTCAGGTGGCCCTTTTGACCGGGGGCAGTGAGACTTCATTGTAGTGCAGATTTCCTTTGCAAGCTTGCTTGGTTGGCCAAAAAGGGCATATGCGTTTTTTCCTGAATATATTCAGGAAAAAACGCATACGCCCTTTTTGGCCAAGTGCATCATTGTGGACGTTCTGCCTCTTTTCCTATGCTTTATATGCAATTCCAGTCTACCTCCTGAAATCGGTTTCCTGCAATTCAGTCCCGCTTTCAAGTCCTCTTGGCAACCTTACTTCAATATATTTTTGGACGATAGGTGTCATTTATAACTCTGCAGGTTTGTGAATGACAGTGCCCATGAGCTCCTTTCTTCAACTCGCTTTCTTGTGAGCTGGCCGCAACACCGCAGGATTGCTTCAGGCCCTAGTGTGGTTCCGGCATGGCACGCTGAGCCTTTGGTTAATTCCTCTTCCTGGTGGGAAATGAGAGTTAAATTTGCCCGTCCAGACACCTCCAGCTAGTCTCTCATTGGTTCTCCCTATTCCTGTTCATTTTCCGCAGAAATTGCAAACTGGGCCAAACAGGAAGTTAAAGGCACTGACTCTCCAAGTGGGGAGAGTGTTAGTAAAGCGTCTGGAATGTTGCACCCGAGTACCAGGGGACGAAAACTGAGACACATTTAACACGTTTCCCGATCACACGGTGGATCATAGTCTGGGATCCACGTGCATGATTTAGCTGAAGGAAGAATCCCTTAAACCTGGAGAGTTGAGACCCATGGAACGGGTACCATGCAATATGACTTCAAAGGGTCTGCATTTGCTCACCGAACCTCACCAATCCTATCACTGCTGCGTTTATGCCGCTGTACACACGCTTCATTCTCTTGCGGAGACATATAAATCCATAGGTTTTAAGATTCTTACTAGTCAGGTATATTATTAGGCGTTTAATATGGCGTGTTAAGTCCACTTCGTTGAGCAAGGAGTAGCTCTTGTCTATTACATATTTGGCTTATGGAACGGTATCTGTGCTAATTTCTATCTCTGGTTTTATGCAGCACCCCAACTCACCTTTCCCCTTAAGCAAGCATAAGTTGGTTTTCTACATTTGAGACCCTGTTCTGTTTTGTAATTCAGTTCCTGTGTAGCCAAGTTTACATTTCGTGTAGCAGTGATATCTTATGATGTTTCTTTTTCTGTGTGACTTATTTCAGTTAGAATCATCATACCTGAATCCACTCATTATGCTGCTACGGGCCTGATGACATAGATGTCATTGCTGAGTGATATTGCATTGTACGTAAGTACCACAACTTCTTTATCCATTTTTCGCTTTCTGCGACAATGAACTTGTACCGTAAACGAGGTTCTTGTAAACAGAGGCATCCCAAACTTTGGGGTGGCTGTGTTTTTGATTTTAATTTCCCTAAGCTATAGGACCATAAGTGGAAGTGCCCTAGGCTCTGTTGCTTTGTTTTTTAGATGATTCAGGAAACACCATACACTTCTCCAGAGTGGCTGTTGGCAATTTACATCCCGCCCATCAGCAAAACAAGGCTCCCAGTTCTCCATGGCCTGTCCTGCCTTTCTGGATTTTACACTTTTTTCGGATGGCCCTTTTGACCGGGGGGCAGTGAGACTTCATTGTAGTGCAGATTTCCTTTGCAAGCTTGCTTGGTTGGACAAAAAGGGCATATGTGTTTTTTCCTGAATATATTCAGGAAAAAACGTATACGCCCTTTTTGACCAAGTGCATCATTGTGGACGTCCTGCCTCTTTTCCTATGCTTTACATGCAATTCCAGTCTACCTCCTGAAATCGGTTTCCTGCAATTCTGCCCCGCTTTCAAGTCCTCTTGGCAGCCTTACTTCAATATATTTTTGGACGATAGCTGCCATTTATAACTCTGCAGGTTTGTGAATGACAGTGTCCCTGAGCTCCTTTCTTCAACTCGCTTTCTTGTGAGCTGGCCGCAACACCGCAGGATTGCTTCAGGCCCTAGTGTGGTTCCGGCACGGCACACTGAGCCTTTGGTTGTTTCCTCTTCCTGGTGGGAAATGAGAGTTAAATTTGCCTGTCCAGACACCTCCAGCTAGTCTCTCATTGGTTCTCCCTATTCCTGTTCATTTTCCGCAGAAATTGCAAACTGGGCCAAACAGGAGTTTAAAGGCAGTGACTCTCCAAGTGGGCAGAGTGTTAGTAAAGCGTCTGGAATGTTGCAGCCGAGTACCAGCGGAGGAAAACTGAGACACATTTGAACACGTTTCCCGGTCACATGGTGGATCATACTCTGGGTTCCACATGCATGTTTTAGCTGAAGGAAGAATCCCTTAAACCTGGAGAGTTGAGACCCATGTTATGGGTACCATGCAATATGACTTCAAAGGGTCTGCATTTGCTCACCGAACCTCAACAATCCTATCACTGCTGTGCTTATGCCGCTATACACATGCTTGTTTCTCTTTCGGAGACATAAATCCATAGGTTTTAAGATTCTTACTAGTCAGGTATATTCTTAGGCGTTTAATACGGAGTGTTGAGTCCACTCGTTGAGCAAGGAGTAGCTCTTGTCTATTACATATTTGGCTTATGGAACTTTATCTGTGCTAATTTCAATCGCTGGTTTTATGCAGCACCCCAACTCACCTTTCCCCTTAAGCAAGCATAAGTTGATTTTCTAAATTTGAGACCCTGTTCTGTTTTGTAATTCAGTTCCTCTGTAGCCAAGTTTACATTCCGTGTAGTAGTGATATCTTATGATGTTTCTTTTTCTGTGTGACTTATTTCACTTAGAATCATCGTACCTGAATCCACTCATTATGCTGCTACGGGCCTGATGACATAGATTTCATTGCTGAGTAATATTGCATTGTACGTAAGTACCACAACTTCTTTATCCATTTTTTCGCTTTTTGTGACATTGATCTTGTATCTTAAATGAGGTTCTTGTAAACAGAGCCGTCCCAAACTTTGGGGTGGCTGTGTCTTTTTGATTTTAATTTCCCTAAACTATAGGACCATAAGTGGAAGTGCCCTAGGCTCTGTTGCTTTGTTTTTTAGATGTTTCAGGAAACACCATACACTTCTCCCGAGTAGCTGTTGGCAATTTACATCCCGCCCATCAGCATAACAAGGCTCCCAGTTCTCCATGGCCTGTCCTGCCTTTCTGGATTTTACACTTTTTTCAGATGGCCCTTTTGACCAGGGGGCAGTGAGACTTCATTGTAGTGCAGATTTCCTTTGCAAGCTTGCTTGGTTGGCCAAAAAGGGCGTATGCGTTCTTTCCTGAATATATTCAGGAAAAAACGCATATGCCCTTTTTGGCCAAGTGCATCACTGTGGACCTTCTGCCTCCTTTCCTATGCTTTACATGCAATTCCAGTCTACCTCCTGAAATCGGTTTCCTGCAATTCTGCCTTGCTCTCAGTGCCTCTTCATAGCCTTACCTCAATATGCTTTTGGAAAATAGTTGGCCTTTATAACTCTGCAGGTTTTTGAATTGCAGTTGCCCTTAGTTCCATTTTTCAGCTCTTATTTTTGTGATCTTGCCTCATATCCACAGGATTTCTTCAGGCCCTATTCTTCTTCTGGGGCGCCTTGCTCTGCCTTTGGGTAATTCTTCTTCCTATGTGAAATTAGAGTGACATGTGGCCATTGAAACCGCTACAGCTATTTTCTCACTGGTTGCCCCTATTCCCATTCATCCTCCGCACTAACTGCAGACTGTTCGATCCCGGAACTTAAAGGCATTGACTCTCCATGTGGGGATGTTGTTAGTAAAGTGGCTGGAATGTTGATCCGGTGCCCCAGGAGAGGAAAATGAGGTGCGTTTTAGAAACCTTTCCCGATCATATGGTATACCATCTGCTGGATTTCCCATGCATGGTTTAGCTGTAGGAAGATTCCCTTCAACCTGCAGTGTTGGGACCCTTGGAATGAGTAGCATGAAGTATTGCATTAAACTTTCGGCAGTTGCTCACCAAAGCTCACCAATCCTCTCAGCCCCAAGTGTCCAGCCTTATGTCTTATCCAGCTGTGGGTTTATATGTGGTCATTCCAGGTTACATCACAACCCCTGAGCGAATTTTGTAAGAATTTTTCTCTCTTTCATTGTTTCTGCGTTTTGGTTTTAAAATTTATTTCTATAATGGGGTTTAGCTCATTTTCACTGCTGTGTTTGTGCCGCTCTGCACACACTTGATTCCCTTATGGAGATATATCAATACATGGGTTTTAAGATTCTTATTACTCAGATATATTTCTCTGCGGTGTATAGGGTGTGTTGAGGCCAGTTCATTGAGCAAGGTGTAGATCTTGTCTAATACCTATTTGGTTTATTGAACGGTATCTGTGCTAATTTCAAACTCTGGTTTTATACATCACCCCACCTCTCCTTTCCCCTTAAGCTGACATAAATGTGTTTTCTAAATGTGAGACACTGTTCTGTTTTGTAATTCATGTTTTGTGCAGCCATATTTATCCTCCCTCTATAAGTGATATCTTATGATATGTTTCTTTTTCTGTTTGACTTATTTCAAGTAGTATTATCGGACCTAAATCCACTCTTTATCCTTCTACTGGCCTTATTACATTGATTTCATGGTGAAGAGATATTCCATTGTACATAAGTACCACATTTTCTTTATCCATTGTTCTCTTTCCTGGGATATTTAAGGTGTACTGAAGTTGAGGTTCTTGTAAACAGAGTAGCCCTAAACTGTGGTGTGCTTGTGTCTTGTTGATGTTTAGACTTCCCTAGATATACTCCCATGATTGGAAGTGCCCTATGCTCTGTAGCTCTGTTTTTTAGATGATTTAGGAACCACCATACACTTCTCCAGAGTGGCTCTCGGCAGTTCACACACTGTCCATCAGCGTATAAAGGCTCCCTGTTCTCCATGACCTGTCCTGCCTTTCTGGATTCTATACTTTTTTCAGGTGGCCCTTTTGACCGGGGGCAGTGAGACTTCATTGTAGTGCAGATTTCCTTTGCAAGCTTGCTTGGTTGGCCAAAAAGGGCGTATGCGTTTTTTCCTGAATATATTCAGGAAAAAACGCATACGCCCTTTTTGGCCAAGTGCATCATTGTGGACGTTCTGCCTCTTTTCCTATGCTTTATATGCAATTCCAGTCTACCTCCTGAAATCGGTTTCCTGCAATTCAGTCCCGCTTTCAAGTCCTCTTGGCAACCTTACTTCAATATATTTTTGGACGATAGGTGTCATTTATAACTCTGCAGGTTTGTGAATGACAGTGCCCATGAGCTCCTTTCTTCAACTCGCTTTCTTGTGAGCTGGCCGCAACACCGCAGGATTGCTTCAGGCCCTAGTGTGGTTCCGGCATGGCACGCTGAGCCTTTGGTTAATTCCTCTTCCTGGTGGGAAATGAGAGTTAAATTTGCCCGTCCAGACACCTCCAGCTAGTCTCTCATTGGTTCTCCCTATTCCTGTTCATTTTCCGCAGAAATTGCAAACTGGGCCAAACAGGAAGTTAAAGGCACTGACTCTCCAAGTGGGGAGAGTGTTAGTAAAGCGTCTGGAATGTTGCACCCGAGTACCAGGGGACGAAAACTGAGACACATTTAACACGTTTCCCGATCACACGGTGGATCATAGTCTGGGATCCACGTGCATGATTTAGCTGAAGGAAGAATCCCTTAAACCTGGAGAGTTGAGACCCATGGAACGGGTACCATGCAATATGACTTCAAAGGGTCTGCATTTGCTCACCGAACCTCACCAATCCTATCACTGCTGCGTTTATGCCGCTGTACACACGCTTAATTCTCTTGCGGAGACATATAAATCCATAGGTTTTAAGATTCTTACTAGTCAGGTATATTATTAGGCGTTTAATATGGCGTGTTAAGTCCACTTCGTTGAGCAAGGAGTAGCTCTTGTCTATTACATATTTGGCTTATGGAACGGTATCTGTGCTAATTTCTATCTCTGGTTTTATGCAGCACCCCAACTCACCTTTCCCCTTAAGCAAGCATAAGTTGGTTTTCTACATTTGAGACCCTGTTCTGTTTTGTAATTCAGTTCCTGTGTAGCCAAGTTTACATTTCGTGTAGCAGTGATATCTTATGATGTTTCTTTTTCTGTGTGACTTATTTCAGTTAGAATCATCATACCTGAATCCACTCATTATGCTGCTATGGGCCTGATGACATAGATGTCATTGCTGAGTGATATTGCATTGTACGTAAGTACCACAACTTCTTTATCCATTTTTCGCTTTCTGCGACAATGAACTTGTACCGTAAACGAGGTTCTTGTAAACAGAGGCATCCCAAACTTTGGGGTGGCTGTGTTTTTGATTTTAATTTCCCTAAGCTATAGGACCATAAGTGGAAGTGCCCTAGGCTCTGTTGCTTTGTTTTTTAGATGATTCAGGAAACACCATACACTTCTCCAGAGTGGCTGTTGGCAATTTACATCCCGCCCATCAGCAAAACAAGGCTCCCAGTTCTCCATGGCCTGTCCTGCCTTTCTGGATTTTACACTTTTTTCGGATGGCCCTTTTGACCGGGGGGCAGTGAGACTTCATTGTAGTGCAGATTTCCTTTGCAAGCTTGCTTGGTTGGACAAAAAGGGCATATGTGTTTTTTCCTGAATATATTCAGGAAAAAACGTATACGCCCTTTTTGACCAAGTGCATCATTGTGGACGTCCTGCCTCTTTTCCTATGCTTTACATGCAATTCCAGTCTACCTCCTGAAATCGGTTTCCTGCAATTCTGCCCCGCTTTCAAGTCCTCTTGGCAGCCTTACTTCAATATATTTTTGGACGATAGCTGCCATTTATAACTCTGCAGGTTTGTGAATGACAGTGCCCCTGAGCTCCTTTCTTCAACTCGCTTTCTTGTGAGCTGGCCGCAACACCGCAGGATTGCTTCAGGCCCTAGTGTGGTTCCGGCACGGCACACTGAGCCTTTGGTTGTTTCCTCTTCCTGGTGGGAAATGAGAGTTAAATTTGCCTGTCCAGACACCTCCAGCTAGTCTCTCATTGGTTCTCCCTATTCCTGTTCATTTTCCGCAGAAATTGCAAACTGGGCCAAACAGGAGTTTAAAGGCAGTGACTCTCCAAGTGGGCAGAGTGTTAGTAAAGCGTCTGGAATGTTGCAGCCGAGTACCAGCGGAGGAAAACTGAGACACATTTGAACACGTTTCCCGGTCACATGGTGGATCATACTCTGGGTTCCACATGCATGTTTTAGCTGAAGGAAGAATCCCTTAAACCTGGAGAGTTGAGACCCATGTTATGGGTACCATGCAATATGACTTCAAAGGGTCTGCATTTGCTCACCGAACCTCAACAATCCTATCACTGCTGTGCTTATGCCGCTATACACATGCTTGTTTCTCTTTCGGAGACATAAATCCATAGGTTTTAAGATTCTTACTAGTCAGGTATATTCTTAGGCGTTTAATACGGAGTGTTGAGTCCACTCGTTGAGCAAGGAGTAGCTCTTGTCTATTACATATTTGGCTTATGGAACTTTATCTGTGCTAATTTCAATCGCTGGTTTTATGCAGCACCCCAACTCACCTTTCCCCTTAAGCAAGCATAAGTTGATTTTCTAAATTTGAGACCCTGTTCTGTTTTGTAATTCAGTTCCTCTGTAGCCAAGTTTACATTCCGTGTAGTAGTGATATCTTATGATGTTTCTTTTTCTGTGTGACTTATTTCACTTAGAATCATCGTACCTGAATCCACTCATTATGCTGCTACGGGCCTGATGACATAGATTTCATTGCTGAGTAATATTGCATTGTACGTAAGTACCACAACTTCTTTATCCATTTTTTCGCTTTTTGTGACATTGATCTTGTATCTTAAATGAGGTTCTTGTAAACAGAGCCGTCCCAAACTTTGGGGTGGCTGTGTCTTTTTGATTTTAATTTCCCTAAACTATAGGACCATAAGTGGAAGTGCCCTAGGCTCTGTTGCTTTGTTTTTTAGATGTTTCAGGAAACACCATACACTTCTCCCGAGTGGCTGTTGGCAATTTACATCCCGCCCATCAGCATAACAAGGCTCCCAGTTCTCCATGGCCTGTCCTGCCTTTCTGGATTTTACACTTTTTTCAGATGGCCCTTTTGACCAGGGGGCAGTGAGACTTCATTGTAGTGCAGATTTCCTTTGCAAGCTTGCTTGGTTGGCCAAAAAGGGCGTATGCGTTCTTTCCTGAATATATTCAGGAAAAAACGCATATGCCCTTTTTGGCCAAGTGCATCACTGTGGACCTTCTGCCTCCTTTCCTATGCTTTACATGCAATTCCAGTCTACCTCCTGAAATCGGTTTCCTGCAATTCTGCCTTGCTCTCAGTGCCTCTTCATAGCCTTACCTCAATATGCTTTTGGAAAATAGTTGGCCTTTATAACTCTGCAGGTTTTTGAATTGCAGTTGCCCTTAGTTCCATTTTTCAGCTCTTATTTTTGTGATCTTGCCTCATATCCACAGGATTTCTTCAGGCCCTATTCTTCTTCTGGGGCGCCTTGCTCTGCCTTTGGGTAATTCTTCTTCCTATGTGAAATTAGAGTGACATGTGGCCATTGAAACCGCTACAGCTATTTTCTCACTGGTTGCCCCTATTCCCATTCATCCTCCGCACTAACTGCAGACTGTTCGATCCCGGAACTTAAAGGCATTGACTCTCCATGTGGGGATGTTGTTAGTAAAGTGGCTGGAATGTTGATCCGGTGCCCCAGGAGAGGAAAATGAGGTGCGTTTTAGAAACCTTTCCCGATCATATGGTATACCATCTGCTGGATTTCCCATGCATGGTTTAGCTGTAGGAAGATTCCCTTCAACCTGCAGTGTTGGGACCCTTGGAATGAGTAGCATGAAGTATTGCATTAAACTTTCGGCAGTTGCTCACCAAAGCTCACCAATCCTCTCAGCCCCAAGTGTCCAGCCTTATGTCTTATCCAGCTGTGGGTTTATATGTGGTCATTCCAGGTTACATCACAACCCCTGAGCGAATTTTGTAAGAATTTTTCTCTCTTTCATTGTTTCTGCGTTTTGGTTTTAAAATTTATTTCTATAATGGGGTTTAGCTCATTTTCACTGCTGTGTTTGTGCCGCTCTGCACACACTTGATTCCCTTATGGAGATATATCAATACATGGGTTTTAAGATTCTTATTACTCAGATATATTTCTCTGCGGTGTATAGGGTGTGTTGAGGCCAGTTCATTGAGCAAGGTGTAGATCTTGTCTAATACCTATTTGGTTTATTGAACGGTATCTGTGCTAATTTCAAACTCTGGTTTTATACATCACCCCACCTCTCCTTTCCCCTTAAGCTGACATAAATGTGTTTTCTAAATGTGAGACACTGTTCCGTTTTGTAATTCATGTTTTGTGCAGCCATATTTATCCTCCCTCTATAAGTGATATCTTATGATATGTTTCTTTTTCTGTTTGACTTATTTCAAGTAGTATTATCGGACCTAAATCCACTCTTTATCCTTCTACTGGCCTTATTACATTGATTTCATGGTGAAGAGATATTCCATTGTACATAAGTACCACATTTTCTTTATCCATTGTTCTCTTTCCTGGGATATTTAAGGTGTACTGAAGTTGAGGTTCTTGTAAACAGAGTAGCCCTAAACTGTGGTGTGCTTGTGTCTTGTTGATGTTTAGACTTCCCTAGATATACTCCCATGATTGGAAGTGCCCTATGCTCTGTAGCTCTGTTTTTTAGATGATTTAGGAACCACCATACACTTCTCCAGAGTGGCTCTCGGCAGTTCACACACTGTCCATCAGCGTATAAAGGCTCCCTGTTCTCCATGACCTGTCCTGCCTTTCTGGATTCTATACTTTTTTCAGGTGGCCCTTTTGACCGGGGGCAGTGAGACTTCATTGTAGTGCAGATTTCCTTTGCAAGCTTGCTTGGTTGGCCAAAAAGGGCGTATGCGTTTTTTCCTGAATATATTCAGGAAAAAACGCATACGCCCTTTTTGGCCAAGTGCATCATTGTGGACGTTCTGCCTCTTTTCCTATGCTTTATATGCAATTCCAGTCTACCTCCTGAAATCGGTTTCCTGCAATTCAGTCCCGCTTTCAAGTCCTCTTGGCAACCTTACTTCAATATATTTTTGGACGATAGGTGTCATTTATAACTCTGCAGGTTTGTGAATGACAGTGCCCATGAGCTCCTTTCTTCAACTCGCTTTCTTGTGAGCTGGCCGCAACACCGCAGGATTGCTTCAGGCCCTAGTGTGGTTCCGGCATGGCACGCTGAGCCTTTGGTTAATTCCTCTTCCTGGTGGGAAATGAGAGTTAAATTTGCCCGTCCAGACACCTCCAGCTAGTCTCTCATTGGTTCTCCCTATTCCTGTTCATTTTCCGCAGAAATTGCAAACTGGGCCAAACAGGAAGTTAAAGGCACTGACTCTCCAAGTGGGGAGAGTGTTAGTAAAGCGTCTGGAATGTTGCACCCGAGTACCAGGGGACGAAAACTGAGACACATTTAACACGTTTCCCGATCACACGGTGGATCATAGTCTGGGATCCACGTGCATGATTTAGCTGAAGGAAGAATCCCTTAAACCTGGAGAGTTGAGACCCATGGAACGGGTACCATGCAATATGACTTCAAAGGGTCTGCATTTGCTCACCGAACCTCACCAATCCTATCACTGCTGCGTTTATGCCGCTGTACACACGCTTAATTCTCTTGCGGAGACATATAAATCCATAGGTTTTAAGATTCTTACTAGTCAGGTATATTATTAGGCGTTTAATATGGCGTGTTAAGTCCACTTCGTTGAGCAAGGAGTAGCTCTTGTCTATTACATATTTGGCTTATGGAACGGTATCTGTGCTAATTTCTATCTCTGGTTTTATGCAGCACCCCAACTCACCTTTCCCCTTAAGCAAGCATAAGTTGGTTTTCTACATTTGAGACCCTGTTCTGTTTTGTAATTCAGTTCCTGTGTAGCCAAGTTTACATTTCGTGTAGCAGTGATATCTTATGATGTTTCTTTTTCTGTGTGACTTATTTCAGTTAGAATCATCATACCTGAATCCACTCATTATGCTGCTATGGGCCTGATGACATAGATGTCATTGCTGAGTGATATTGCATTGTACGTAAGTACCACAACTTCTTTATCCATTTTTCGCTTTCTGCGACAATGAACTTGTACCGTAAACGAGGTTCTTGTAAACAGAGGCATCCCAAACTTTGGGGTGGCTGTGTTTTTGATTTTAATTTCCCTAAGCTATAGGACCATAAGTGGAAGTGCCCTAGGCTCTGTTGCTTTGTTTTTTAGATGATTCAGGAAACACCATACACTTCTCCAGAGTGGCTGTTGGCAATTTACATCCCGCCCATCAGCAAAACAAGGCTCCCAGTTCTCCATGGCCTGTCCTGCCTTTCTGGATTTTACACTTTTTTCGGATGGCCCTTTTGACCGGGGGGCAGTGAGACTTCATTGTAGTGCAGATTTCCTTTGCAAGCTTGCTTGGTTGGACAAAAAGGGCATATGTGTTTTTTCCTGAATATATTCAGGAAAAAACGTATACGCCCTTTTTGACCAAGTGCATCATTGTGGACGTCCTGCCTCTTTTCCTATGCTTTACATGCAATTCCAGTCTACCTCCTGAAATCGGTTTCCTGCAATTCTGCCCCGCTTTCAAGTCCTCTTGGCAGCCTTACTTCAATATATTTTTGGACGATAGCTGCCATTTATAACTCTGCAGGTTTGTGAATGACAGTGCCCCTGAGCTCCTTTCTTCAACTCGCTTTCTTGTGAGCTGGCCGCAACACCGCAGGATTGCTTCAGGCCCTAGTGTGGTTCCGGCACGGCACACTGAGCCTTTGGTTGTTTCCTCTTCCTGGTGGGAAATGAGAGTTAAATTTGCCTGTCCAGACACCTCCAGCTAGTCTCTCATTGGTTCTCCCTATTCCTGTTCATTTTCCGCAGAAATTGCAAACTGGGCCAAACAGGAGTTTAAAGGCAGTGACTCTCCAAGTGGGCAGAGTGTTAGTAAAGCGTCTGGAATGTTGCAGCCGAGTACCAGCGGAGGAAAACTGAGACACATTTGAACACGTTTCCCGGTCACATGGTGGATCATACTCTGGGTTCCACATGCATGTTTTAGCTGAAGGAAGAATCCCTTAAACCTGGAGAGTTGAGACCCATGTTATGGGTACCATGCAATATGACTTCAAAGGGTCTGCATTTGCTCACCGAACCTCAACAATCCTATCACTGCTGTGCTTATGCCGCTATACACATGCTTGTTTCTCTTTCGGAGACATAAATCCATAGGTTTTAAGATTCTTACTAGTCAGGTATATTCTTAGGCGTTTAATACGGAGTGTTGAGTCCACTCGTTGAGCAAGGAGTAGCTCTTGTCTATTACATATTTGGCTTATGGAACTTTATCTGTGCTAATTTCAATCGCTGGTTTTATGCAGCACCACAACTCACCTTTCCCCTTAAGCAAGCATAAGTTGATTTTCTAAATTTGAGACCCTGTTCTGTTTTGTAATTCAGTTCCTCTGTAGCCAAGTTTACATTCCGTGTAGTAGTGATATCTTATGATGTTTCTTTTTCTGTGTGACTTATTTCACTTAGAATCATCGTACCTGAATCCACTCATTATGCTGCTACGGGCCTGATGACATAGATTTCATTGCTGAGTAATATTGCATTGTACGTAAGTACCACAACTTCTTTATCCATTTTTTCGCTTTTTGTGACATTGATCTTGTATCTTAAATGAGGTTCTTGTAAACAGAGCCGTCCCAAACTTTGGGGTGGCTGTGTCTTTTTGATTTTAATTTCCCTAAACTATAGGACCATAAGTGGAAGTGCCCTAGGCTCTGTTGCTTTGTTTTTTAGATGTTTCAGGAAACACCATACACTTCTCCCGAGTGGCTGTTGGCAATTTACATCCCGCCCATCAGCATAACAAGGCTCCCAGTTCTCCATGGCCTGTCCTGCCTTTCTGGATTTTACACTTTTTTCAGATGGCCCTTTTGACCAGGGGGCAGTGAGACTTCATTGTAGTGCAGATTTCCTTTGCAAGCTTGCTTGGTTGGCCAAAAAGGGCGTATGCGTTCTTTCCTGAATATATTCAGGAAAAAACGCATATGCCCTTTTTGGCCAAGTGCATCACTGTGGACCTTCTGCCTCCTTTCCTATGCTTTACATGCAATTCCAGTCTACCTCCTGAAATCGGTTTCCTGCAATTCTGCCTTGCTCTCAGTGCCTCTTCATAGCCTTACCTCAATATGCTTTTGGAAAATAGTTGGCCTTTATAACTCTGCAGGTTTTTGAATTGCAGTTGCCCTTAGTTCCATTTTTCAGCTCTTATTTTTGTGACCTTGCCTCATATCCACAGGATTTCTTCAGGCCCTATTCTTCTTCTGGGGCGCCTTGCTCTGCCTTTGGTTAATTCTTCTTCCTATGTGAAATTAGAGTGACATGTGGCCATTGAAACCGCTACAGCTATTTTCTCACTGGTTCCCCCTATTCCCATTCATCCTCCGCACTAACTGCAGACTGTTCGATCCCGGAACTTAAAGGCATTGACTCTCCATGTGGGGATGTTGTTAGTAAAGTGGCTGGAATGTTGATCCGGTGCCCCAGGAGAGGAAAATGAGGTGCGTTTTAGAAACCTTTCCCGATCATATGGTATACCATCTGCTGGATTTCCCATGCATGGTTTAGCTGTAGGAAGATTCCCTTCAACCTGCAGTGTTGGGACCCTTGGAATGAGTAGCATGAAGTATTGCATTAAACTTTCGGCAGTTGCTCACCAAAGCTCACCAATCCTCTCAGCCCCAAGTGTCCAGCCTTATGTCTTATCCAGCTGTGGGTTTATATGTGGTCATTCCAGGTTACATCACAACCCCTGAGCGAATTTTGTAAGAATTTTTCTCTCTTTCATTGTTTCTGCATTTTGGTTTTAAAATTTATTTCTATAATGGGGTTTAGCTCATTTTCACTGCTGTGTTTGTGCCGCTCTGCACACACTTGATTCCCTTATGGAGATATATCAATACATGGGTTTTAAGATTCTTATTACTCAGATATATTTCTCTGCGGTGTATAGGGTGTGTTGAGGCCAGTTCATTGAGCAAGGTGTAGATCTTGTCTAATACCTATTTGGTTTATTGAACGGTATCTGTGCTAATTTCAAACTCTGGTTTTATACATCACCCCACCTCTCCTTTCCCCTTAAGCTGACATAAATGTGTTTTCTAAATGTGAGACACTGTTCCGTTTTGTAATTCATGTTTTGTGCAGCCATATTTATCCTCCCTCTATAAGTGATATCTTATGATATGTTTCTTTTTCTGTTTGACTTATTTCAAGTAGTATTATCGGACCTAAATCCACTCTTTATCCTTCTACTGGCCTTATTACATTGATTTCATGGTGAAGAGATATTCCATTGTACATAAGTACCACATTTTCTTTATCCATTGTTCTCTTTCCTGGGATATTTAAGGTGTACTGAAGTTGAGGTTCTTGTAAACAGAGTAGCCCTAAACTGTGGTGTGCTTGTGTCTTGTTGATGTTTAGACTTCCCTAGATATACTCCCATGATTGGAAGTGCCCTATGCTCTGTAGCTCTGTTTTTTAGATGATTTAGGAACCACCATACACTTCTCCAGAGTGGCTCTCGGCAGTTCACACACTGTCCATCAGCGTATAAAGGCTCCCTGTTCTCCATGACCTGTCCTGCCTTTCTGGATTCTATACTTTTTTCAGGTGGCCCTTTTGACCGGGGGCAGTGAGACTTCATTGTAGTGCAGATTTCCTTTGCAAGCTTGCTTGGTTGGCCAAAAAGGGCGTATGCGTTTTTTCCTGAATATATTCAGGAAAAAACGCATACGCCCTTTTTGGCCAAGTGCATCATTGTGGACGTTCTGCCTCTTTTCCTATGCTTTATATGCAATTCCAGTCTACCTCCTGAAATCGGTTTCCTGCAATTCAGTCCCGCTTTCAAGTCCTCTTGGCAACCTTACTTCAATATATTTTTGGACGATAGGTGTCATTTATAACTCTGCAGGTTTGTGAATGACAGTGCCCATGAGCTCCTTTCTTCAACTCGCTTTCTTGTGAGCTGGCCGCAACACCGCAGGATTGCTTCAGGCCCTAGTGTGGTTCCGGCATGGCACGCTGAGCCTTTGGTTAATTCCTCTTCCTGGTGGGAAATGAGAGTTAAATTTGCCCGTCCAGACACCTCCAGCTAGTCTCTCATTGGTTCTCCCTATTCCTGTTCATTTTCCGCAGAAATTGCAAACTGGGCCAAACAGGAAGTTAAAGGCACTGACTCTCCAAGTGGGGAGAGTGTTAGTAAAGCGTCTGGAATGTTGCACCCGAGTACCAGGGGACGAAAACTGAGACACATTTAACACGTTTCCCGATCACACGGTGCATCATAGTCTGGGATCCACGTGCATGATTTAGCTGAAGGAAGAATCCCTTAAACCTGGAGAGTTGAGACCCATGGAACGGGTACCATGCAATATGACTTCAAAGGGTCTGCATTTGCTCACCGAACCTCACCAATCCTATCACTGCTGCGTTTATGCCGCTGTACACACGCTTAATTCTCTTGCGGAGACATATAAATCCATAGGTTTTAAGATTCTTACTAGTCAGGTATATTCTTAGGCGTTTAATATGGCGTGTTAAGTCCACTTCGTTGAGCAAGGAGTAGCTCTTGTCTATTACATATTTGGCTTATGGAACGGTATCTGTGCTAATTTCTATCTCTGGTTTTATGCAGCACCCCAACTCACCTTTCCCCTTAAGCAAGCATAAGTTGGTTTTCTACATTTGAGACCCTGTTCTGTTTTGTAATTCAGTTCCTGTGTAGCCAAGTTTACATTTCGTGTAGCAGTGATATCTTATGATGTTTCTTTTTCTGTGTGACTTATTTCAGTTAGAATCATCATACCTGAATCCACTCATTATGCTGCTACGGGCCTGATGACATAGATGTCATTGCTGAGTGATATTGCATTGTACGTAAGTACCACAACTTCTTTATCCATTTTTCGCTTTCTGCGACAATGAACTTGTACCGTAAACGAGGTTCTTGTAAACAGAGGCATCCCAAACTTTGGGGTGGCTGTGTTTTTGATTTTAATTTCCCTAAGCTATAGGACCATAAGTGGAAGTGCCCTAGGCTCTGTTGCTTTGTTTTTTAGATGATTCAGGAAACACCATACACTTCTCCAGAGTGGCTGTTGGCAATTTACATCCCGCCCATCAGCAAAACAAGGCTCCCAGTTCTCCATGGCCTGTCCTGCCTTTCTGGATTTTACACTTTTTTCGGATGGCCCTTTTGACCGGGGGGCAGTGAGACTTCATTGTAGTGCAGATTTCCTTTGCAAGCTTGCTTGGTTGGCCAAAAAGGGCGTATGCGTTTTTTCCTCAATATATTCAGGATAAAATGCATATGCCCTTTTTGGCCAAGTGCATCACTGTGGACGTCCTGCCTCTTTTCCTATGCTTTACATGCAATTCCAGTCTACCTCCTGAAATCGGTTTCCTGCAATTCTGCCTTGCTCTCAGTGCCTCTTCATAGCCTTACCTCAATATACTTTTGGAAAATAGTTGGCCTTTATAACTCTGCATGTTTTTGAATTGCAGTTGCCCTTAGTTCCATTTTTCAGCTCTTATTTTTGTGATCTTGCCTCATATCCACAGGATATCTTCAGGCCCTATTCTTCTTCTGGGGCGCCTTGCTGTGCCTTTGGGTAATTCTTCTTCCTATGTGAAATTAGAGTGACATGTGGCCATTGAAACCGCTACAGCTATTTTCTCACTGGTTCCCCCTATTCCCATTCATCCTCCGCACTAACTGCAGACTGTGCGATACTGGAACTTAAAGGCATTGACTCTCCATGTGGGGATGTTTTTAGTAAAGTGGCTGGAATGTTGATCCGGAGCCCCAGGAGAGGAAAATGAGGTGCGTTTTAGAAACCTTTCCCGATCATATGGTATACCATCTGCTGGATTTCCCATGCATGGTTTAGCTGTAGGAAGATTCCCTTCAACCTGCAGTGTTGGGACCCTTGGAATGAGTAGCATGAAGTATTGCATTAAACTTTGGGCAGTTGCTCACCAAAGCTCACCAATCCTCTCAGCCCCAAGTGTCCAGCCTTATGTCTTATCCAGCTGTGGGTTTATATGTGGTCATTCCAGGTTACATCACAACCCCTGAGCGAATTTTGTAAGAATTTTTCTCTCTTTCATTGTTTCTGCGTTTTGGTTTTAAAATTTATTTCTATAATGGGGTTTAGCTCATTTTCACTGCTGTGTTTGTGCCGCTCTGCACACACTTGATTCCCTTATGGAGATATATCAATACATGGGTTTTAAGAGTCTTATTACTCAGATATATTTCTCTGTGGTGTATAGGGTATGTTGAGGCCAGTTCATTGAGCAAGGTGTAGATCTTGTCTAATACCTATTTGGTTTATTGAACGGTATCTGTGCTAATTTCAAACTCTGGATTTATGCATCACCCCACCTCTCCTTTCCCCTTAAGCTGACATAAGTGTGTTTTCTAAATGTGAGACACTGTTCTGTTTTGTAATTCATGTTTTGTGCAGCCATATTTATCCTCCCTCTATAAGTGATATCTTATGATATGTTTCTTTTTCTGTTTGACTTATTTCAAGTAGTATTATCGGACCTAAATCCACTCTTTATCCTTCTACTGGCCTTATTACATTGATTTCATGGTGAAGAGATATTCCATTGTACATAAGTACCACATTTTCTTTATCCATTGTTCTCTTTCCTGGGATATTTAAGGTGTACTGAAGTTGAGGTTCTTGTAAACAGAGTAGCCCTAAACTGTGGTGTGCTTGTGTCTTGTTGATGTTTAGACTTCCCTAGATATACTCCCATGATTGGAAGTGCCCTATGCTCTGTAGCTCTGTTTTTTAGATGATTTAGGAACCACCATACACTTCTCCAGAGTGGCTCTCGGCAGTTCACACACTGTCCATCAGCGTATAAAGGCTCCCTGTTCTCCATGACCTGTCCTGCCTTTCTGGATTCTATACTTTTTTCAGGTGGCCCTTTTGACCGGGGGCAGTGAGACTTCATTGTAGTGCAGATTTCCTTTGCAAGCTTGCTTGGTTGGCCAAAAAGGGCGTATGCGTTTTTTCCTGAATATATTCAGGAAAAAACGCATACGCCCTTTTTGGCCAAGTGCATCATTGTGGACGTTCTGCCTCTTTTCCTATGCTTTATATGCAATTCCAGTCTACCTCCTGAAATCGGTTTCCTGCAATTCAGTCCCGCTTTCAAGTCCTCTTGGCAACCTTACTTCAATATATTTTTGGACGATAGGTGTCATTTATAACTCTGCAGGTTTGTGAATGACAGTGCCCATGAGCTCCTTTCTTCAACTCGCTTTCTTGTGAGCTGGCCGCAACACCGCAGGATTGCTTCAGGCCCTAGTGTGGTTCCGGCATGGCACGCTGAGCCTTTGGTTAATTCCTCTTCCTGGTGGGAAATGAGAGTTAAATTTGCCCGTCCAGACACCTCCAGCTAGTCTCTCATTGGTTCTCCCTATTCCTGTTCATTTTCCGCAGAAATTGCAAACTGGGCCAAACAGGAAGTTAAAGGCACTGACTCTCCAAGTGGGGAGAGTGTTAGTAAAGCGTCTGGAATGTTGCACCCGAGTACCAGGGGACGAAAACTGAGACACATTTAACACGTTTCCCGATCACACGGTGGATCATAGTCTGGGATCCACGTGCATGATTTAGCTGAAGGAAGAATCCCTTAAACCTGGAGAGTTGAGACCCATGGAACGGGTACCATGCAATATGACTTCAAAGGGTCTGCATTTGCTCACCGAACCTCACCAATCCTATCACTGCTGCGTTTATGCCGCTGTACACACGCTTAATTCTCTTGCGGAGACATATAAATCCATAGGTTTTAAGATTCTTACTAGTCAGGTATATTATTAGGCGTTTAATATGGCGTGTTAAGTCCACTTCGTTGAGCAAGGAGTAGCTCTTGTCTATTACATATTTGGCTTATGGAACGGTATCTGTGCTAATTTCTATCTCTGGTTTTATGCAGCACCCCAACTCACCTTTCCCCTTAAGCAAGCATAAGTTGGTTTTCTACATTTGAGACCCTGTTCTGTTTTGTAATTCAGTTCCTGTGTAGCCAAGTTTACATTTCGTGTAGCAGTGATATCTTATGATGTTTCTTTTTCTGTGTGACTTATTTCAGTTAGAATCATCATACCTGAATCCACTCATTATGCTGCTACGGGCCTGATGACATAGATGTCATTGCTGAGTGATATTGCATTGTACGTAAGTACCACAACTTCTTTATCCATTTTTCGCTTTCTGCGACAATGAACTTGTACCGTAAACGAGGTTCTTGTAAACAGAGGCATCCCAAACTTTGGGGTGGCTGTGTTTTTGATTTTAATTTCCCTAAGCTATAGGACCATAAGTGGAAGTGCCCTAGGCTCTGTTGCTTTGTTTTTTAGATGATTCAGGAAACACCATACACTTCTCCAGAGTGGCTGTTGGCAATTTACATCCCGCCCATCAGCAAAACAAGGCTCCCAGTTCTCCATGGCCTGTCCTGCCTTTCTGGATTTTACACTTTTTTCGGATGGCCCTTTTGACCGGGGGGCAGTGAGACTTCATTGTAGTGCAGATTTCCTTTGCAAGCTTGCTTGGTTGGCCAAAAAGGGCGTATGCGTTTTTTCCTCAATATATTCAGGATAAAATGCATACGCCCTTTTTGGCCAAGTGCATCACTGTGGACGTCCTGCCTCTTTTCCTATGCTTTACATGCAATTCCAGTCTACCTCCTGAAATCGGTTTCCTGCAATTCTGCCTTGCTCTCAGTGCCTCTTCATAGCCTTACCTCAATATACTTTTGGAAAATAGTTGGCCTTTATAACTCTGCATGTTTTTGAATTGCAGTTGCCCTTAGTTCCATTTTTCAGCTCTTATTTTTGTGATCTTGCCTCATATCCACAGGATATCTTCAGGCCCTATTCTTCTTCTGGGGCGCCTTGCTGTGCCTTTGGGTAATTCTTCTTCCTATGTGAAATTAGAGTGACATGTGGCCATTGAAACCGCTACAGCTATTTTCTCACTGGTTCCCCCTATTCCCATTCATCCTCCGCACTAACTGCAGACTGTGCGATACTGGAACTTAAAGGCATTGACTCTCCATGTGGGGATGTTTTTAGTAAAGTGGCTGGAATGTTGATCCGGAGCCCCAGGAGAGGAAAATGAGGTGCGTTTTAGAAACCTTTCCCGATCATATGGTATACCATCTGCTGGATTTCCCATGCATGGTTTAGCTGTAGGAAGATTCCCTTCAACCTGCAGTGTTGGGACCCTTGGAATGAGTAGCATGAAGTATTGCATTAAACTTTGGGCAGTTGCTCACCAAAGCTCACCAATCCTCTCAGCCCCAAGTGTCCAGCCTTATGTCTTATCCAGCTGTGGGTTTATATGTGGTCATTCCAGGTTACATCACAACCCCTGAGCGAATTTTGTAAGAATTTTTCTCTCTTTCATTGTTTCTGCGTTTTGGTTTTAAAATTTATTTCTATAATGGGGTTTAGCTCATTTTCACTGCTGTGTTTGTGCCGCTCTGCACACACTTGATTCCCTTATGGAGATATATCAATACATGGGTTTTAAGAGTCTTATTACTCAGATATATTTCTCTGTGGTGTATAGGGTATGTTGAGGCCAGTTCATTGAGCAAGGTGTAGATCTTGTCTAATACCTATTTGGTTTATTGAACGGTATCTGTGCTAATTTCAAACTCTGGATTTATGCATCACCCCACCTCTCCTTTCCCCTTAAGCTGACATAAGTGTGTTTTCTAAATGTGAGACACTGTTCTGTTTTGTAATTCATGTTTTGTGCAGCCATATTTATCCTCCCTCTATAAGTGATATCTTATGATATGTTTCTTTTTCTGTTTGACTTATTTCAAGTAGTATTATCGGACCTAAATCCACTCTTTATCCTTCTACTGGCCTTATTACATTGATTTCATGGTGAAGAGATATTCCATTGTACATAAGTACCACATTTTCTTTATCCATTGTTCTCTTTCCTGGGATATTTAAGGTGTACTGAAGTTGAGGTTCTTGTAAACAGAGTAGCCCTAAACTGTGGTGTGCTTGTGTCTTGTTGATGTTTAGACTTCCCTAGATATACTCCCATGATTGGAAGTGCCCTATGCTCTGTAGCTCTGTTTTTTAGATGATTTAGGAACCACCATACACTTCTCCAGAGTGGCTCTCGGCAGTTCACACACTGTCCATCAGCGTATAAAGGCTCCCTGTTCTCCATGACCTGTCCTGCCTTTCTGGATTCTATACTTTTTTCAGGTGGCCCTTTTGACCGGGGGCAGTGAGACTTCATTGTAGTGCAGATTTCCTTTGCAAGCTTGCTTGGTTGGCCAAAAAGGGCGTATGCGTTTTTTCCTGAATATATTCAGGAAAAAACGCATACGCCCTTTTTGGCCAAGTGCATCATTGTGGACGTTCTGCCTCTTTTCCTATGCTTTATATGCAATTCCAGTCTACCTCCTGAAATCGGTTTCCTGCAATTCAGTCCCGCTTTCAAGTCCTCTTGGCAACCTTACTTCAATATATTTTTGGACGATAGGTGTCATTTATAACTCTGCAGGTTTGTGAATGACAGTGCCCATGAGCTCCTTTCTTCAACTCGCTTTCTTGTGAGCTGGCCGCAACACCGCAGGATTGCTTCAGGCCCTAGTGTGGTTCCGGCATGGCACGCTGAGCCTTTGGTTAATTCCTCTTCCTGGTGGGAAATGAGAGTTAAATTTGCCCGTCCAGACACCTCCAGCTAGTCTCTCATTGGTTCTCCCTATTCCTGTTCATTTTCCGCAGAAATTGCAAACTGGGCCAAACAGGAAGTTAAAGGCACTGACTCTCCAAGTGGGGAGAGTGTTAGTAAAGCGTCTGGAATGTTGCACCCGAGTACCAGGGGACGAAAACTGAGACACATTTAACACGTTTCCCGATCACACGGTGCATCATAGTCTGGGATCCACGTGCATGATTTAGCTGAAGGAAGAATCCCTTAAACCTGGAGAGTTGAGACCCATGGAACGGGTACCATGCAATATGACTTCAAAGGGTCTGCATTTGCTCACCGAACCTCACCAATCCTATCACTGCTGCGTTTATGCCGCTGTACACACGCTTAATTCTCTTGCGGAGACATATAAATCCATAGGTTTTAAGATTCTTACTAGTCAGGTATATTCTTAGGCGTTTAATATGGCGTGTTAAGTCCACTTCGTTGAGCAAGGAGTAGCTCTTGTCTATTACATATTTGGCTTATGGAACGGTATCTGTGCTAATTTCTATCTCTGGTTTTATGCAGCACCCCAACTCACCTTTCCCCTTAAGCAAGCATAAGTTGGTTTTCTACATTTGAGACCCTGTTCTGTTTTGTAATTCAGTTCCTGTGTAGCCAAGTTTACATTTCGTGTAGCAGTGATATCTTATGATGTTTCCTTTTCTGTGTGACTTATTTCAGTTAGAATCATCATACCTGAATCCACTCATTATGCTGCTACGGGCCTGATGACATAGATGTCATTGCTGAGTGATATTGCATTGTACGTAAGTACCACAACTTCTTTATCCATTTTTCGCTTTCTGCGACAATGAACTTGTACCGTAAACGAGGTTCTTGTAAACAGAGGCATCCCAAACTTTGGGGTGGCTGTGTTTTTGATTTTAATTTCCCTAAGCTATAGGACCATAAGTGGAAGTGCCCTAGGCTCTGTTGCTTTGTTTTTTAGATGATTCAGGAAACACCATACACTTCTCCAGAGTGGCTGTTGGCAATTTACATCCCGCCCATCAGCAAAACAAGGCTCCCAGTTCTCCATGGCCTGTCCTGCCTTTCTGGATTTTACACTTTTTTCGGATGGCCCTTTTGACCGGGGGGCAGTGAGACTTCATTGTAGTGCAGATTTCCTTTGCAAGCTTGCTTGGTTGGCCAAAAAGGGCGTATGCGTTTTTTCCTCAATATATTCAGGATAAAATGCATATGCCCTTTTTGGCCAAGTGCATCACTGTGGACGTCCTGCCTCTTTTCCTATGCTTTACATGCAATTCCAGTCTACCTCCTGAAATCGGTTTCCTGCAATTCTGCCTTGCTCTCAGTGCCTCTTCATAGCCTTACCTCAATATACTTTTGGAAAATAGTTGGCCTTTATAACTCTGCATGTTTTTGAATTGCAGTTGCCCTTAGTTCCATTTTTCAGCTCTTATTTTTGTGATCTTGCCTCATATCCACAGGATATCTTCAGGCCCTATTCTTCTTCTGGGGCGCCTTGCTGTGCCTTTGGGTAATTCTTCTTCCTATGTGAAATTAGAGTGACATGTGGCCATTGAAACCGCTACAGCTATTTTCTCACTGGTTCCCCCTATTCCCATTCATCCTCCGCACTAACTGCAGACTGTGCGATACTGGAACTTAAAGGCATTGACTCTCCATGTGGGGATGTTTTTAGTAAAGTGGCTGGAATGTTGATCCGGAGCCCCAGGAGAGGAAAATGAGGTGCGTTTTAGAAACCTTTCCCGATCATATGGTATACCATCTGCTGGATTTCCCATGCATGGTTTAGCTGTAGGAAGATTCCCTTCAACCTGCAGTGTTGGGACCCTTGGAATGAGTAGCATGAAGTATTGCATTAAACTTTGGGCAGTTGCTCACCAAAGCTCACCAATCCTCTCAGCCCCAAGTGTCCAGCCTTATGTCTTATCCAGCTGTGGGTTTATATGTGGTCATTCCAGGTTACATCACAACCCCTGAGCGAATTTTGTAAGAATTTTTCTCTCTTTCATTGTTTCTGCGTTTTGGTTTTAAAATTTATTTCTATAATGGGGTTTAGCTCATTTTCACTGCTGTGTTTGTGCCGCTCTGCACACACTTGATTCCCTTATGGAGATATATCAATACATGGGTTTTAAGAGTCTTATTACTCAGATATATTTCTCTGTGGTGTATAGGGTATGTTGAGGCCAGTTCATTGAGCAAGGTGTAGATCTTGTCTAATACCTATTTGGTTTATTGAACGGTATCTGTGCTAATTTCAAACTCTGGATTTATGCATCACCCCACCTCTCCTTTCCCCTTAAGCTGACATAAGTGTGTTTTCTAAATGTGAGACACTGTTCTGTTTTGTAATTCATGTTTTGTGCAGCCATATTTATCCTCCCTCTATAAGTGATATCTTATGATATGTTTCTTTTTCTGTTTGACTTATTTCAAGTAGTATTATCGGACCTAAATCCACTCTTTATCCTTCTACTGGCCTTATTACATTGATTTCATGGTGAAGAGATATTCCATTGTACATAAGTACCACATTTTCTTTATCCATTGTTCTCTTTCCTGGGATATTTAAGGTGTACTGAAGTTGAGGTTCTTGTAAACAGAGTAGCCCTAAACTGTGGTGTGCTTGTGTCTTGTTGATGTTTAGACTTCCCTAGATATACTCCCATGATTGGAAGTGCCCTATGCTCTGTAGCTCTGTTTTTTAGATGATTTAGGAACCACCATACACTTCTCCAGAGTGGCTCTCGGCAGTTCACACACTGTCCATCAGCGTATAAAGGCTCCCTGTTCTCCATGACCTGTCCTGCCTTTCTGGATTCTATACTTTTTTCAGGTGGCCCTTTTGACCGGGGGCAGTGAGACTTCATTGTAGTGCAGATTTCCTTTGCAAGCTTGCTTGGTTGGCCAAAAAGGGCGTATGCGTTTTTTCCTGAATATATTCAGGAAAAAACGCATACGCCCTTTTTGGCCAAGTGCATCATTGTGGACGTTCTGCCTCTTTTCCTATGCTTTATATGCAATTCCAGTCTACCTCCTGAAATCGGTTTCCTGCAATTCAGTCCCGCTTTCAAGTCCTCTTGGCAACCTTACTTCAATATATTTTTGGACGATAGGTGTCATTTATAACTCTGCAGGTTTGTGAATGACAGTGCCCATGAGCTCCTTTCTTCAACTCGCTTTCTTGTGAGCTGGCCGCAACACCGCAGGATTGCTTCAGGCCCTAGTGTGGTTCCGGCATGGCACGCTGAGCCTTTGGTTAATTCCTCTTCCTGGTGGGAAATGAGAGTTAAATTTGCCCGTCCAGACACCTCCAGCTAGTCTCTCATTGGTTCTCCCTATTCCTGTTCATTTTCCGCAGAAATTGCAAACTGGGCCAAACAGGAAGTTAAAGGCACTGACTCTCCAAGTGGGGAGAGTGTTAGTAAAGCGTCTGGAATGTTGCACCCGAGTACCAGGGGACGAAAACTGAGACACATTTAACACGTTTCCCGATCACACGGTGGATCATAGTCTGGGATCCACGTGCATGATTTAGCTGAAGGAAGAATCCCTTAAACCTGGAGAGTTGAGACCCATGGAACGGGTACCATGCAATATGACTTCAAAGGGTCTGCATTTGCTCACCGAACCTCACCAATCCTATCACTGCTGCGTTTATGCCGCTGTACACACGCTTAATTCTCTTGCGGAGACATATAAATCCATAGGTTTTAAGATTCTTACTAGTCAGGTATATTATTAGGCGTTTAATATGGCGTGTTAAGTCCACTTCGTTGAGCAAGGAGTAGCTCTTGTCTATTACATATTTGGCTTATGGAACGGTATCTGTGCTAATTTCTATCTCTGGTTTTATGCAGCACCCCAACTCACCTTTCCCCTTAAGCAAGCATAAGTTGGTTTTCTACATTTGAGACCCTGTTCTGTTTTGTAATTCAGTTCCTGTGTAGCCAAGTTTACATTTCGTGTAGCAGTGATATCTTATGATGTTTCTTTTTCTGTGTGACTTATTTCAGTTAGAATCATCATACCTGAATCCACTCATTATGCTGCTACGGGCCTGATGACATAGATGTCATTGCTGAGTGATATTGCATTGTACGTAAGTACCACAACTTCTTTATCCATTTTTCGCTTTCTGCGACAATGAACTTGTACCGTAAACGAGGTTCTTGTAAACAGAGGCATCCCAAACTTTGGGGTGGCTGTGTTTTTGATTTTAATTTCCCTAAGCTATAGGACCATAAGTGGAAGTGCCCTAGGCTCTGTTGCTTTGTTTTTTAGATGATTCAGGAAACACCATACACTTCTCCAGAGTGGCTGTTGGCAATTTACATCCCGCCCATCAGCAAAACAAGGCTCCCAGTTCTCCATGGCCTGTCCTGCCTTTCTGGATTTTACACTTTTTTCGGATGGCCCTTTTGACCGGGGGGCAGTGAGACTTCATTGTAGTGCAGATTTCCTTTGCAAGCTTGCTTGGTTGGCCAAAAAGGGCGTATGCGTTTTTTCCTCAATATATTCAGGATAAAATGCATACGCCCTTTTTGGCCAAGTGCATCACTGTGGACGTCCTGCCTCTTTTCCTATGCTTTACATGCAATTCCAGTCTACCTCCTGAAATCGGTTTCCTGCAATTCTGCCTTGCTCTCAGTGCCTCTTCATAGCCTTACCTCAATATACTTTTGGAAAATAGTTGGCCTTTATAACTCTGCATGTTTTTGAATTGCAGTTGCCCTTAGTTCCATTTTTCAGCTCTTATTTTTGTGATCTTGCCTCATATCCACAGGATATCTTCAGGCCCTATTCTTCTTCTGGGGCGCCTTGCTGTGCCTTTGGGTAATTCTTCTTCCTATGTGAAATTAGAGTGACATGTGGCCATTGAAACCGCTACAGCTATTTTCTCACTGGTTCCCCCTATTCCCATTCATCCTCCGCACTAACTGCAGACTGTGCGATACTGGAACTTAAAGGCATTGACTCTCCATGTGGGGATGTTTTTAGTAAAGTGGCTGGAATGTTGATCCGGAGCCCCAGGAGAGGAAAATGAGGTGCGTTTTAGAAACCTTTCCCGATCATATGGTATACCATCTGCTGGATTTCCCATGCATGGTTTAGCTGTAGGAAGATTCCCTTCAACCTGCAGTGTTGGGACCCTTGGAATGAGTAGCATGAAGTATTGCATTAAACTTTGGGCAGTTGCTCACCAAAGCTCACCAATCCTCTCAGCCCCAAGTGTCCAGCCTTATGTCTTATCCAGCTGTGGGTTTATATGTGGTCATTCCAGGTTACATCACAACCCCTGAGCGAATTTTGTAAGAATTTTTCTCTCTTTCATTGTTTCTGCGTTTTGGTTTTAAAATTTATTTCTATAATGGGGTTTAGCTCATTTTCACTGCTGTGTTTGTGCCGCTCTGCACACACTTGATTCCCTTATGGAGATATATCAATACATGGGTTTTAAGAGTCTTATTACTCAGATATATTTCTCTGTGGTGTATAGGGTATGTTGAGGCCAGTTCATTGAGCAAGGTGTAGATCTTGTCTAATACCTATTTGGTTTATTGAACGGTATCTGTGCTAATTTCAAACTCTGGATTTATGCATCACCCCACCTCTCCTTTCCCCTTAAGCTGACATAAGTGTGTTTTCTAAATGTGAGACACTGTTCTGTTTTGTAATTCATGTTTTGTGCAGCCATATTTATCCTCCCTCTATAAGTGATATCTTATGATATGTTTCTTTTTCTGTTTGACTTATTTCAAGTAGTATTATCGGACCTAAATCCACTCTTTATCCTTCTACTGGCCTTATTACATTGATTTCATGGTGAAGAGATATTCCATTGTACATAAGTACCACATTTTCTTTATCCATTGTTCTCTTTCCTGGGATATTTAAGGTGTACTGAAGTTGAGGTTCTTGTAAACAGAGTAGCCCTAAACTGTGGTGTGCTTGTGTCTTGTTGATGTTTAGACTTCCCTAGATATACTCCCATGATTGGAAGTGCCCTATGCTCTGTAGCTCTGTTTTTTAGATGATTTAGGAACCACCATACACTTCTCCAGAGTGGCTCTCGGCAGTTCACACACTGTCCATCAGCGTATAAAGGCTCCCTGTTCTCCATGACCTGTCCTGCCTTTCTGGATTCTATACTTTTTTCAGGTGGCCCTTTTGACCGGGGGCAGTGAGACTTCATTGTAGTGCAGATTTCCTTTGCAAGCTTGCTTGGTTGGCCAAAAAGGGCGTATGCGTTTTTTCCTGAATATATTCAGGAAAAAACGCATACGCCCTTTTTGGCCAAGTGCATCATTGTGGACGTTCTGCCTCTTTTCCTATGCTTTATATGCAATTCCAGTCTACCTCCTGAAATCGGTTTCCTGCAATTCAGTCCCGCTTTCAAGTCCTCTTGGCAACCTTACTTCAATATATTTTTGGACGATAGGTGTCATTTATAACTCTGCAGGTTTGTGAATGACAGTGCCCATGAGCTCCTTTCTTCAACTCGCTTTCTTGTGAGCTGGCCGCAACACCGCAGGATTGCTTCAGGCCCTAGTGTGGTTCCGGCATGGCACGCTGAGCCTTTGGTTAATTCCTCTTCCTGGTGGGAAATGAGAGTTAAATTTGCCCGTCCAGACACCTCCAGCTAGTCTCTCATTGGTTCTCCCTATTCCTGTTCATTTTCCGCAGAAATTGCAAACTGGGCCAAACAGGAAGTTAAAGGCACTGACTCTCCAAGTGGGGAGAGTGTTAGTAAAGCGTCTGGAATGTTGCACCCGAGTACCAGGGGACGAAAACTGAGACACATTTAACACGTTTCCCGATCACACGGTGGATCATAGTCTGGGATCCACGTGCATGATTTAGCTGAAGGAAGAATCCCTTAAACCTGGAGAGTTGAGACCCATGGAACGGGTACCATGCAATATGACTTCAAAGGGTCTGCATTTGCTCACCGAACCTCACCAATCCTATCACTGCTGCGTTTATGCCGCTGTACACACGCTTAATTCTCTTGCGGAGACATATAAATCCATAGGTTTTAAGATTCTTACTAGTCAGGTATATTCTTAGGCGTTTAATATGGCGTGTTAAGTCCACTTCGTTGAGCAAGGAGTAGCTCTTGTCTATTACATATTTGGCTTATGGAACGGTATCTGTGCTAATTTCTATCTCTGGTTTTATGCAGCACCCCAACTCACCTTTCCCCTTAAGCAAGCATAAGTTGGTTTTCTACATTTGAGACCCTGTTCTGTTTTGTAATTCAGTTCCTGTGTAGCCAAGTTTACATTTCGTGTAGCAGTGATATCTTATGATGTTTCTTTTTCTGTGTGACTTATTTCAGTTAGAATCATCATACCTGAATCCACTCATTATGCTGCTACGGGCCTGATGACATAGATGTCATTGCTGAGTGATATTGCATTGTACGTAAGTACCACAACTTCTTTATCCATTTTTCGCTTTCTGCGACAATGAACTTGTACCGTAAACGAGGTTCTTGTAAACAGAGGCATCCCAAACTTTGGGGTGGCTGTGTTTTTGATTTTAATTTCCCTAAGCTATAGGACCATAAGTGGAAGTGCCCTAGGCTCTGTTGCTTTGTTTTTTAGATGATTCAGGAAACACCATACACTTCTCCAGAGTGGCTGTTGGCAATTTACATCCCGCCCATCAGCAAAACAAGGCTCCCAGTTCTCCATGGCCTGTCCTGCCTTTCTGGATTTTACACTTTTTTCGGATGGCCCTTTTGACCGGGGGGCAGTGAGACTTCATTGTAGTGCAGATTTCCTTTGCAAGCTTGCTTGGTTGGCCAAAAAGGGCGTATGCGTTTTTTCCTCAATATATTCAGGATAAAATGCATACGCCCTTTTTGGCCAAGTGCATCACTGTGGACGTCCTGCCTCTTTTCCTATGCTTTACATGCAATTCCAGTCTACCTCCTGAAATCGGTTTCCTGCAATTCTGCCTTGCTCTCAGTGCCTCTTCATAGCCTTACCTCAATATACTTTTGGAAAATAGTTGGCCTTTATAACTCTGCATGTTTTTGAATTGCAGTTGCCCTTAGTTCCATTTTTCAGCTCTTATTTTTGTGATCTTGCCTCATATCCACAGGATATCTTCAGGCCCTATTCTTCTTCTGGGGCGCCTTGCTGTGCCTTTGGGTAATTCTTCTTCCTATGTGAAATTAGAGTGACATGTGGCCATTGAAACCGCTACAGCTATTTTCTCACTGGTTCCCCCTATTCCCATTCATCCTCCGCACTAACTGCAGACTGTGCGATACTGGAACTTAAAGGCATTGACTCTCCATGTGGGGATGTTTTTAGTAAAGTGGCTGGAATGTTGATCCGGAGCCCCAGGAGAGGAAAATGAGGTGCGTTTTAGAAACCTTTCCCGATCATATGGTATACCATCTGCTGGATTTCCCATGCATGGTTTAGCTGTAGGAAGATTCCCTTCAACCTGCAGTGTTGGGACCCTTGGAATGAGTAGCATGAAGTATTGCATTAAACTTTGGGCAGTTGCTCACCAAAGCTCACCAATCCTCTCAGCCCCAAGTGTCCAGCCTTATGTCTTATCCAGCTGTGGGTTTATATGTGGTCATTCCAGGTTACATCACAACCCCTGAGCGAATTTTGTAAGAATTTTTCTCTCTTTCATTGTTTCTGCGTTTTGGTTTTAAAATTTATTTCTATAATGGGGTTTAGCTCATTTTCACTGCTGTGTTTGTGCCGCTCTGCACACACTTGATTCCCTTATGGAGATATATCAATACATGGGTTTTAAGAGTCTTATTACTCAGATATATTTCTCTGTGGTGTATAGGGTATGTTGAGGCCAGTTCATTGAGCAAGGTGTAGATCTTGTCTAATACCTATTTGGTTTATTGAACGGTATCTGTGCTAATTTCAAACTCTGGATTTATGCATCACCCCACCTCTCCTTTCCCCTTAAGCTGACATAAGTGTGTTTTCTAAATGTGAGACACTGTTCTGTTTTGTAATTCATGTTTTGTGCAGCCATATTTATCCTCCCTCTATAAGTGATATCTTATGATATGTTTCTTTTTCTGTTTGACTTATTTCAAGTAGTATTATCGGACCTAAATCCACTCTTTATCCTTCTACTGGCCTTATTACATTGATTTCATGGTGAAGAGATATTCCATTGTACATAAGTACCACATTTTCTTTATCCACTGTTCTCTTTCCTGGGATATTTAAGGTGTACTGAAGTTGAGGTTCTTGTAAACAGAGTAGCCCTAAACTGTGGTGTGCTTGTGTCTTGTTGATGTTTAGACTTCCCTAGATATACTCCCATGATTGGAAGTGCCCTATGCTCTGTAGCTCTGTTTTTTAGATGATTTAGGAACCACCATACACTTCTCCAGAGTGGCTCTCGGCAGTTCACACACTGTCCATCAGCGTATAAAGGCTCCCTGTTCTCCATGACCTGTCCTGCCTTTCTGGATTCTATACTTTTTTCAGGTGGCCCTTTTGACCGGGGGCAGTGAGACTTCATTGTAGTGCAGATTTCCTTTGCAAGCTTGCTTGGTTGGCCAAAAAGGGCGTATGCGTTTTTTCCTGAATATATTCAGGAAAAAACGCATACGCCCTTTTTGGCCAAGTGCATCATTGTGGACGTTCTGCCTCTTTTCCTATGCTTTATATGCAATTCCAGTCTACCTCCTGAAATCGGTTTCCTGCAATTCAGTCCCGCTTTCAAGTCCTCTTGGCAACCTTACTTCAATATATTTTTGGACGATAGGTGTCATTTATAACTCTGCAGGTTTGTGAATGACAGTGCCCATGAGCTCCTTTCTTCAACTCGCTTTCTTGTGAGCTGGCCGCAACACCGCAGGATTGCTTCAGGCCCTAGTGTGGTTCCGGCATGGCACGCTGAGCCTTTGGTTAATTCCTCTTCCTGGTGGGAAATGAGAGTTAAATTTGCCCGTCCAGACACCTCCAGCTAGTCTCTCATTGGTTCTCCCTATTCCTGTTCATTTTCCGCAGAAATTGCAAACTGGGCCAAACAGGAAGTTAAAGGCACTGACTCTCCAAGTGGGGAGAGTGTTAGTAAAGCGTCTGGAATGTTGCACCCGAGTACCAGGGGACGAAAACTGAGACACATTTAACACGTTTCCCGATCACACGGTGGATCATAGTCTGGGATCCACGTGCATGATTTAGCTGAAGGAAGAATCCCTTAAACCTGGAGAGTTGAGACCCATGGAACGGGTACCATGCAATATGACTTCAAAGGGTCTGCATTTGCTCACCGAACCTCACCAATCCTATCACTGCTGCGTTTATGCCGCTGTACACACGCTTAATTCTCTTGCGGAGACATATAAATCCATAGGTTTTAAGATTCTTACTAGTCAGGTATATTCTTAGGCGTTTAATATGGCGTGTTAAGTCCACTTCGTTGAGCAAGGAGTAGCTCTTGTCTATTACATATTTGGCTTATGGAACGGTATCTGTGCTAATTTCTATCTCTGGTTTTATGCAGCACCCCAACTCACCTTTCCCCTTAAGCAAGCATAAGTTGGTTTTCTACATTTGAGACCCTGTTCTGTTTTGTAATTCAGTTCCTGTGTAGCCAAGTTTACATTTCGTGTAGCAGTGATATCTTATGATGTTTCTTTTTCTGTGTGACTTATTTCAGTTAGAATCATCATACCTGAATCCACTCATTATGCTGCTACGGGCCTGATGACATAGATGTCATTGCTGAGTGATATTGCATTGTACGTAAGTACCACAACTTCTTTATCCATTTTTCGCTTTCTGCGACAATGAACTTGTACCGTAAACGAGGTTCTTGTAAACAGAGGCATCCCAAACTTTGGGGTGGCTGTGTTTTTGATTTTAATTTCCCTAAGCTATAGGACCATAAGTGGAAGTGCCCTAGGCTCTGTTGCTTTGTTTTTTAGATGATTCAGGAAACACCATACACTTCTCCAGAGTGGCTGTTGGCAATTTACATCCCGCCCATCAGCAAAACAAGGCTCCCAGTTCTCCATGGCCTGTCCTGCCTTTCTGGATTTTACACTTTTTTCGGATGGCCCTTTTGACCGGGGGGCAGTGAGACTTCATTGTAGTGCAGATTTCCTTTGCAAGCTTGCTTGGTTGGCCAAAAAGGGCGTATGCGTTTTTTCCTCAATATATTCAGGATAAAATGCATACGCCCTTTTTGGCCAAGTGCATCACTGTGGACGTCCTGCCTCTTTTCCTATGCTTTACATGCAATTCCAGTCTACCTCCTGAAATCGGTTTCCTGCAATTCTGCCTTGCTCTCAGTGCCTCTTCATAGCCTTACCTCAATATACTTTTGGAAAATAGTTGGCCTTTATAACTCTGCATGTTTTTGAATTGCAGTTGCCCTTAGTTCCATTTTTCAGCTCTTATTTTTGTGATCTTGCCTCATATCCACAGGATATCTTCAGGCCCTATTCTTCTTCTGGGGCGCCTTGCTGTGCCTTTGGGTAATTCTTCTTCCTATGTGAAATTAGAGTGACATGTGGCCATTGAAACCGCTACAGCTATTTTCTCACTGGTTCCCCCTATTCCCATTCATCCTCCGCACTAACTGCAGACTGTGCGATACTGGAACTTAAAGGCATTGACTCTCCATGTGGGGATGTTTTTAGTAAAGTGGCTGGAATGTTGATCCGGAGCCCCAGGAGAGGAAAATGAGGTGCGTTTTAGAAACCTTTCCCGATCATATGGTATACCATCTGCTGGATTTCCCATGCATGGTTTAGCTGTAGGAAGATTCCCTTCAACCTGCAGTGTTGGGACCCTTGGAATGAGTAGCATGAAGTATTGCATTAAACTTTCGGCAGTTGCTCACCAAAGCTCACCAATCCTCTCAGCCCCAAGTGTCCAGCCTTATGTCTTATCCAGCTGTGGGTTTATATGTGGTCATTCCAGGTTACATCACAACCCCTGAGCGAATTTTGTAAGAATTTTTCTCTCTTTCATTGTTTCTGCGTTTTGGTTTTAAAATTTATTTCTATAATGGGGTTTAGCTCATTTTCACTGCTGTGTTTGTGCCGCTCTGCACACACTTGATTCCCTTATGGAGATATATCAATACATGGGTTTTAAGAGTCTTATTACTCAGATATATTTCTCTGTGGTGTATAGGGTATGTTGAGGCCAGTTCATTGAGCAAGGTGTAGATCTTGTCTAATACCTATTTGGTTTATTGAACGGTATCTGTGCTAATTTCAAACTCTGGATTTATGCATCACCCCACCTCTCCTTTCCCCTTAAGCTGACATAAGTGTGTTTTCTAAATGTGAGACACTGTTCTGTTTTGTAATTCATGTTTTGTGCAGCCATATTTATCCTCCCTCTATAAGTGATATCTTATGATATGTTTCTTTTTCTGTTTGACTTATTTCAAGTAGTATTATTGGACCTAAATCCACTCTTTATCCTTCTACTGGCCTTATTACATTGATTTCATGGTGAAGAGATATTCCATTGTACATAAGTACCACATTTTCTTTATCCATTGTTCTCTTTCCTGGGATATTTAAGGTGTACTGAAGTTGAGGTTCTTGTAAACAGAGTAGCCCTAAACTGTGGTGTGCTTGTGTCTTGTTGATGTTTAGACTTCCCTAGATATACTCCCATGATTGGAAGTGCCCTATGCTCTGTAGCTCTGTTTTTTAGATGATTTAGGAACCACCATACACTTCTCCAGAGTGGCTCTCGGCAGTTCACACACTGTCCATCAGCGTATAAAGGCTCCCTGTTCTCCATGACCTGTCCTGCCTTTCTGGATTCTATACTTTTTTCAGGTGGCCCTTTTGACCGGGGGCAGTGAGACTTCATTGTAGTGCAGATTTCCTTTGCAAGCTTGCTTGGTTGGCCAAAAAGGGCGTATGCGTTTTTTCCTGAATATATTCAGGAAAAAACGCATACGCCCTTTTTGGCCAAGTGCATCATTGTGGACGTTCTGCCTCTTTTCCTATGCTTTATATGCAATTCCAGTCTACCTCCTGAAATCGGTTTCCTGCAATTCAGTCCCGCTTTCAAGTCCTCTTGGCAACCTTACTTCAATATATTTTTGGACGATAGGTGTCATTTATAACTCTGCAGGTTTGTGAATGACAGTGCCCATGAGCTCCTTTCTTCAACTCGCTTTCTTGTGAGCTGGCCGCAACACCGCAGGATTGCTTCAGGCCCTAGTGTGGTTCCGGCATGGCACGCTGAGCCTTTGGTTAATTCCTCTTCCTGGTGGGAAATGAGAGTTAAATTTGCCCGTCCAGACACCTCCAGCTAGTCTCTCATTGGTTCTCCCTATTCCTGTTCATTTTCCGCAGAAATTGCAAACTGGGCCAAACAGGAAGTTAAAGGCACTGACTCTCCAAGTGGGGAGAGTGTTAGTAAAGCGTCTGGAATGTTGCACCCGAGTACCAGGGGACGAAAACTGAGACACATTTAACACGTTTCCCGATCACACGGTGGATCATAGTCTGGGATCCACGTGCATGATTTAGCTGAAGGAAGAATCCCTTAAACCTGGAGAGTTGAGACCCATGGAACGGGTACCATGCAATATGACTTCAAAGGGTCTGCATTTGCTCACCGAACCTCACCAATCCTATCACTGCTGCGTTTATGCCGCTGTACACACGCTTAATTCTCTTGCGGAGACATATAAATCCATAGGTTTTAAGATTCTTACTAGTCAGGTATATTCTTAGGCGTTTAATATGGCGTGTTAAGTCCACTTCGTTGAGCAAGGAGTAGCTCTTGTCTATTACATATTTGGCTTATGGAACGGTATCTGTGCTAATTTCTATCTCTGGTTTTATGCAGCACCCCAACTCACCTTTCCCCTTAAGCAAGCATAAGTTGGTTTTCTACATTTGAGACCCTGTTCTGTTTTGTAATTCAGTTCCTGTGTAGCCAAGTTTACATTTCGTGTAGCAGTGATATCTTATGATGTTTCTTTTTCTGTGTGACTTATTTCAGTTAGAATCATCATACCTGAATCCACTCATTATGCTGCTACGGGCCTGATGACATAGATGTCATTGCTGAGTGATATTGCATTGTACGTAAGTACCACAACTTCTTTATCCATTTTTCGCTTTCTGCGACAATGAACTTGTACCGTAAACGAGGTTCTTGTAAACAGAGGCATCCCAAACTTTGGGGTGGCTGTGTTTTTGATTTTAATTTCCCTAAGCTATAGGACCATAAGTGGAAGTGCCCTAGGCTCTGTTGCTTTGTTTTTTAGATGATTCAGGAAACACCATACACTTCTCCAGAGTGGCTGTTGGCAATTTACATCCCGCCCATCAGCAAAACAAGGCTCCCAGTTCTCCATGGCCTGTCCTGCCTTTCTGGATTTTACACTTTTTTCGGATGGCCCTTTTGACCGGGGGGCAGTGAGACTTCATTGTAGTGCAGATTTCCTTTGCAAGCTTGCTTGGTTGGCCAAAAAGGGCGTATGCGTTTTTTCCTCAATATATTCAGGATAAAATGCATACGCCCTTTTTGGCCAAGTGCATCACTGTGGACGTCCTGCCTCTTTTCCTATGCTTTACATGCAATTCCAGTCTACCTCCTGAAATCGGTTTCCTGCAATTCTGCCTTGCTCTCAGTGCCTCTTCATAGCCTTACCTCAATATACTTTTGGAAAATAGTTGGCCTTTATAACTCTGCATGTTTTTGAATTGCAGTTGCCCTTAGTTCCATTTTTCAGCTCTTATTTTTGTGATCTTGCCTCATATCCACAGGATATCTTCAGGCCCTATTCTTCTTCTGGGGCGCCTTGCTGTGCCTTTGGGTAATTCTTCTTCCTATGTGAAATTAGAGTGACATGTGGCCATTGAAACCGCTACAGCTATTTTCTCACTGGTTCCCCCTATTCCCATTCATCCTCCGCACTAACTGCAGACTGTGCGATACTGGAACTTAAAGGCATTGACTCTCCATGTGGGGATGTTTTTAGTAAAGTGGCTGGAATGTTGATCCGGAGCCCCAGGAGAGGAAAATGAGGTGCGTTTTAGAAACCTTTCCCGATCATATGGTATACCATCTGCTGGATTTCCCATGCATGGTTTAGCTGTAGGAAGATTCCCTTCAACCTGCAGTGTTGGGACCCTTGGAATGAGTAGCATGAAGTATTGCATTAAACTTTCGGCAGTTGCTCACCAAAGCTCACCAATCCTCTCAGCCCCAAGTGTCCAGCCTTATGTCTTATCCAGCTGTGGGTTTATATGTGGTCATTCCAGGTTACATCACAACCCCTGAGCGAATTTTGTAAGAATTTTTCTCTCTTTCATTGTTTCTGCGTTTTGGTTTTAAAATTTATTTCTATAATGGGGTTTAGCTCATTTTCACTGCTGTGTTTGTGCCGCTCTGCACACACTTGATTCCCTTATGGAGATATATCAATACATGGGTTTTAAGAGTCTTATTACTCAGATATATTTCTCTGTGGTGTATAGGGTATGTTGAGGCCAGTTCATTGAGCAAGGTGTAGATCTTGTCTAATACCTATTTGGTTTATTGAACGGTATCTGTGCTAATTTCAAACTCTGGATTTATGCATCACCCCACCTCTCCTTTCCCCTTAAGCTGACATAAGTGTGTTTTCTAAATGTGAGACACTGTTCTGTTTTGTAATTCATGTTTTGTGCAGCCATATTTATCCTCCCTCTATAAGTGATATCTTATGATATGTTTCTTTTTCTGTTTGACTTATTTCAAGTAGTATTATCGGACCTAAATCCACTCTTTATCCTTCTACTGGCCTTATTACATTGATTTCATGGTGAAGAGATATTCCATTGTACATAAGTACCACATTTTCTTTATCCACTGTTCTCTTTCCTGGGATATTTAAGGTGTACTGAAGTTGAGGTTCTTGTAAACAGAGTAGCCCTAAACTGTGGTGTGCTTGTGTCTTGTTGATGTTTAGACTTCCCTAGATATACTCCCATGATTGGAAGTGCCCTATGCTCTGTAGCTCTGTTTTTTAGATGATTTAGGAACCACCATACACTTCTCCAGAGTGGCTCTCGGCAGTTCACACACTGTCCATCAGCGTATAAAGGCTCCCTGTTCTCCATGACCTGTCCTGCCTTTCTGGATTCTATACTTTTTTCAGGTGGCCCTTTTGACCGGGGGCAGTGAGACTTCATTGTAGTGCAGATTTCCTTTGCAAGCTTGCTTGGTTGGCCAAAAAGGGCGTATGCGTTTTTTCCTGAATATATTCAGGAAAAAACGCATACGCCCTTTTTGGCCAAGTGCATCATTGTGGACGTTCTGCCTCTTTTCCTATGCTTTATATGCAATTCCAGTCTACCTCCTGAAATCGGTTTCCTGCAATTCAGTCCCGCTTTCAAGTCCTCTTGGCAACCTTACTTCAATATATTTTTGGACGATAGGTGTCATTTATAACTCTGCAGGTTTGTGAATGACAGTGCCCATGAGCTCCTTTCTTCAACTCGCTTTCTTGTGAGCTGGCCGCAACACCGCAGGATTGCTTCAGGCCCTAGTGTGGTTCCGGCATGGCACGCTGAGCCTTTGGTTAATTCCTCTTCCTGGTGGGAAATGAGAGTTAAATTTGCCCGTCCAGACACCTCCAGCTAGTCTCTCATTGGTTCTCCCTATTCCTGTTCATTTTCCGCAGAAATTGCAAACTGGGCCAAACAGGAAGTTAAAGGCACTGACTCTCCAAGTGGGGAGAGTGTTAGTAAAGCGTCTGGAATGTTGCACCCGAGTACCAGGGGACGAAAACTGAGACACATTTAACACGTTTCCCGATCACACGGTGGATCATAGTCTGGGATCCACGTGCATGATTTAGCTGAAGGAAGAATCCCTTAAACCTGGAGAGTTGAGACCCATGGAACGGGTACCATGCAATATGACTTCAAAGGGTCTGCATTTGCTCACCGAACCTCACCAATCCTATCACTGCTGCGTTTATGCCGCTGTACACACGCTTAATTCTCTTGCGGAGACATATAAATCCATAGGTTTTAAGATTCTTACTAGTCAGGTATATTCTTAGGCGTTTAATATGGCGTGTTAAGTCCACTTCGTTGAGCAAGGAGTAGCTCTTGTCTATTACATATTTGGCTTATGGAACGGTATCTGTGCTAATTTCTATCTCTGGTTTTATGCAGCACCCCAACTCACCTTTCCCCTTAAGCAAGCATAAGTTGGTTTTCTACATTTGAGACCCTGTTCTGTTTTGTAATTCAGTTCCTGTGTAGCCAAGTTTACATTTCGTGTAGCAGTGATATCTTATGATGTTTCTTTTTCTGTGTGACTTATTTCAGTTAGAATCATCATACCTGAATCCACTCATTATGCTGCTACGGGCCTGATGACATAGATGTCATTGCTGAGTGATATTGCATTGTACGTAAGTACCACAACTTCTTTATCCATTTTTCGCTTTCTGCGACAATGAACTTGTACCGTAAACGAGGTTCTTGTAAACAGAGGCATCCCAAACTTTGGGGTGGCTGTGTTTTTGATTTTAATTTCCCTAAGCTATAGGACCATAAGTGGAAGTGCCCTAGGCTCTGTTGCTTTGTTTTTTAGATGATTCAGGAAACACCATACACTTCTCCAGAGTGGCTGTTGGCAATTTACATCCCGCCCATCAGCAAAACAAGGCTCCCAGTTCTCCATGGCCTGTCCTGCCTTTCTGGATTTTACACTTTTTTCGGATGGCCCTTTTGACCGGGGGGCAGTGAGACTTCATTGTAGTGCAGATTTCCTTTGCAAGCTTGCTTGGTTGGCCAAAAAGGGCGTATGCGTTTTTTCCTCAATATATTCAGGATAAAATGCATACGCCCTTTTTGGCCAAGTGCATCACTGTGGACGTCCTGCCTCTTTTCCTATGCTTTACATGCAATTCCAGTCTACCTCCTGAAATCGGTTTCCTGCAATTCTGCCTTGCTCTCAGTGCCTCTTCATAGCCTTACCTCAATATACTTTTGGAAAATAGTTGGCCTTTATAACTCTGCATGTTTTTGAATTGCAGTTGCCCTTAGTTCCATTTTTCAGCTCTTATTTTTGTGATCTTGCCTCATATCCACAGGATATCTTCAGGCCCTATTCTTCTTCTGGGGCGCCTTGCTGTGCCTTTGGGTAATTCTTCTTCCTATGTGAAATTAGAGTGACATGTGGCCATTGAAACCGCTACAGCTATTTTCTCACTGGTTCCCCCTATTCCCATTCATCCTCCGCACTAACTGCAGACTGTGCGATACTGGAACTTAAAGGCATTGACTCTCCATGTGGGGATGTTTTTAGTAAAGTGGCTGGAATGTTGATCCGGAGCCCCAGGAGAGGAAAATGAGGTGCGTTTTAGAAACCTTTCCCGATCATATGGTATACCATCTGCTGGATTTCCCATGCATGGTTTAGCTGTAGGAAGATTCCCTTCAACCTGCAGTGTTGGGACCCTTGGAATGAGTAGCATGAAGTATTGCATTAAACTTTCGGCAGTTGCTCACCAAAGCTCACCAATCCTCTCAGCCCCAAGTGTCCAGCCTTATGTCTTATCCAGCTGTGGGTTTATATGTGGTCATTCCAGGTTACATCACAACCCCTGAGCGAATTTTGTAAGAATTTTTCTCTCTTTCATTGTTTCTGCGTTTTGGTTTTAAAATTTATTTCTATAATGGGGTTTAGCTCATTTTCACTGCTGTGTTTGTGCCGCTCTGCACACACTTGATTCCCTTATGGAGATATATCAATACATGGGTTTTAAGAGTCTTATTACTCAGATATATTTCTCTGTGGTGTATAGGGTATGTTGAGGCCAGTTCATTGAGCAAGGTGTAGATCTTGTCTAATACCTATTTGGTTTATTGAACGGTATCTGTGCTAATTTCAAACTCTGGATTTATGCATCACCCCACCTCTCCTTTCCCCTTAAGCTGACATAAGTGTGTTTTCTAAATGTGAGACACTGTTCTGTTTTGTAATTCATGTTTTGTGCAGCCATATTTATCCTCCCTCTATAAGTGATATCTTATGATATGTTTCTTTTTCTGTTTGACTTATTTCAAGTAGTATTATCGGACCTAAATCCACTCTTTATCCTTCTACTGGCCTTATTACATTGATTTCATGGTGAAGAGATATTCCATTGTACATAAGTACCACATTTTCTTTATCCACTGTTCTCTTTCCTGGGATATTTAAGGTGTACTGAAGTTGAGGTTCTTGTAAACAGAGTAGCCCTAAACTGTGGTGTGCTTGTGTCTTGTTGATGTTTAGACTTCCCTAGATATACTCCCATGATTGGAAGTGCCCTATGCTCTGTAGCTCTGTTTTTTAGATGATTTAGGAACCACCATACACTTCTCCAGAGTGGCTCTCGGCAGTTCACACACTGTCCATCAGCGTATAAAGGCTCCCTGTTCTCCATGACCTGTCCTGCCTTTCTGGATTCTATACTTTTTTCAGGTGGCCCTTTTGACCGGGGGCAGTGAGACTTCATTGTAGTGCAGATTTCCTTTGCAAGCTTGCTTGGTTGGCCAAAAAGGGCGTATGCGTTTTTTCCTGAATATATTCAGGAAAAAACGCATACGCCCTTTTTGGCCAAGTGCATCATTGTGGACGTTCTGCCTCTTTTCCTATGCTTTATATGCAATTCCAGTCTACCTCCTGAAATCGGTTTCCTGCAATTCAGTCCCGCTTTCAAGTCCTCTTGGCAACCTTACTTCAATATATTTTTGGACGATAGGTGTCATTTATAACTCTGCAGGTTTGTGAATGACAGTGCCCATGAGCTCCTTTCTTCAACTCGCTTTCTTGTGAGCTGGCCGCAACACCGCAGGATTGCTTCAGGCCCTAGTGTGGTTCCGGCATGGCACGCTGAGCCTTTGGTTAATTCCTCTTCCTGGTGGGAAATGAGAGTTAAATTTGCCCGTCCAGACACCTCCAGCTAGTCTCTCATTGGTTCTCCCTATTCCTGTTCATTTTCCGCAGAAATTGCAAACTGGGCCAAACAGGAAGTTAAAGGCACTGACTCTCCAAGTGGGGAGAGTGTTAGTAAAGCGTCTGGAATGTTGCACCCGAGTACCAGGGGACGAAAACTGAGACACATTTAACACGTTTCCCGATCACACGGTGGATCATAGTCTGGGATCCACGTGCATGATTTAGCTGAAGGAAGAATCCCTTAAACCTGGAGAGTTGAGACCCATGGAACGGGTACCATGCAATATGACTTCAAAGGGTCTGCATTTGCTCACCGAACCTCACCAATCCTATCACTGCTGCGTTTATGCCGCTGTACACACGCTTAATTCTCTTGCGGAGACATATAAATCCATAGGTTTTAAGATTCTTACTAGTCAGGTATATTCTTAGGCGTTTAATATGGCGTGTTAAGTCCACTTCGTTGAGCAAGGAGTAGCTCTTGTCTATTACATATTTGGCTTATGGAACGGTATCTGTGCTAATTTCTATCTCTGGTTTTATGCAGCACCCCAACTCACCTTTCCCCTTAAGCAAGCATAAGTTGGTTTTCTACATTTGAGACCCTGTTCTGTTTTGTAATTCAGTTCCTGTGTAGCCAAGTTTACATTTCGTGTAGCAGTGATATCTTATGATGTTTCTTTTTCTGTGTGACTTATTTCAGTTAGAATCATCATACCTGAATCCACTCATTATGCTGCTACGGGCCTGATGACATAGATGTCATTGCTGAGTGATATTGCATTGTACGTAAGTACCACAACTTCTTTATCCATTTTTCGCTTTCTGCGACAATGAACTTGTACCGTAAACGAGGTTCTTGTAAACAGAGGCATCCCAAACTTTGGGGTGGCTGTGTTTTTGATTTTAATTTCCCTAAGCTATAGGACCATAAGTGGAAGTGCCCTAGGCTCTGTTGCTTTGTTTTTTAGATGATTCAGGAAACACCATACACTTCTCCAGAGTGGCTGTTGGCAATTTACATCCCGCCCATCAGCAAAACAAGGCTCCCAGTTCTCCATGGCCTGTCCTGCCTTTCTGGATTTTACACTTTTTTCGGATGGCCCTTTTGACCGGGGGGCAGTGAGACTTCATTGTAGTGCAGATTTCCTTTGCAAGCTTGCTTGGTTGGCCAAAAAGGGCGTATGCGTTTTTTCCTCAATATATTCAGGATAAAATGCATACGCCCTTTTTGGCCAAGTGCATCACTGTGGACGTCCTGCCTCTTTTCCTATGCTTTACATGCAATTCCAGTCTACCTCCTGAAATCGGTTTCCTGCAATTCTGCCTTGCTCTCAGTGCCTCTTCATAGCCTTACCTCAATATGCTTTTGGAAAATAGTTGGCCTTTATAACTCTGCATGTTTTTGAATTGCAGTTGCCCTTAGTTCCATTTTTCAGCTCTTATTTTTGTGATCTTGCCTCATATCCACAGGATATCTTCAGGCCCTATTCTTCTTCTGGGGCGCCTTGCTGTGCCTTTGGGTAATTCTTCTTCCTATGTGAAATTAGAGTGACATGTGGCCATTGAAACCGCTACAGCTATTTTCTCACTGGTTCCCCCTATTCCCATTCATCCTCCGCACTAACTGCAGACTGTGCGATACTGGAACTTAAAGGCATTGACTCTCCATGTGGGGATGTTTTTAGTAAAGTGGCTGGAATGTTGATCCGGAGCCCCAGGAGAGGAAAATGAGGTGCGTTTTAGAAACCTTTCCCGATCATATGGTATACCATCTGCTGGATTTCCCATGCATGGTTTAGCTGTAGGAAGATTCCCTTCAACCTGCAGTGTTGGGACCCTTGGAATGAGTAGCATGAAGTATTGCATTAAACTTTCGGCAGTTGCTCACCAAAGCTCACCAATCCTCTCAGCCCCAAGTGTCCAGCCTTATGTCTTATCCAGCTGTGGGTTTATATGTGGTCATTCCAGGTTACATCACAACCCCTGAGCGAATTTTGTAAGAATTTTTCTCTCTTTCATTGTTTCTGCGTTTTGGTTTTAAAATTTATTTCTATAATGGGGTTTAGCTCATTTTCACTGCTGTGTTTGTGCCGCTCTGCACACACTTGATTCCCTTATGGAGATATATCAATACATGGGTTTTAAGAGTCTTATTACTCAGATATATTTCTCTGTGGTGTATAGGGTATGTTGAGGCCAGTTCATTGAGCAAGGTGTAGATCTTGTCTAATACCTATTTGGTTTATTGAACGGTATCTGTGCTAATTTCAAACTCTGGATTTATGCATCACCCCACCTCTCCTTTCCCCTTAAGCTGACATAAGTGTGTTTTCTAAATGTGAGACACTGTTCTGTTTTGTAATTCATGTTTTGTGCAGCCATATTTATCCTCCCTCTATAAGTGATATCTTATGATATGTTTCTTTTTCTGTTTGACTTATTTCAAGTAGTATTATCGGACCTAAATCCACTCTTTATCCTTCTACTGGCCTTATTACATTGATTTCATGGTGAAGAGATATTCCATTGTACATAAGTACCACATTTTCTTTATCCATTGTTCTCTTTCCTGGGATATTTAAGGTGTACTGAAGTTGAGGTTCTTGTAAACAGAGTAGCCCTAAACTGTGGTGTGCTTGTGTCTTGTTGATGTTTAGACTTCCCTAGATATACTCCCATGATTGGAAGTGCCCTATGCTCTGTAGCTCTGTTTTTTAGATGATTTAGGAACCACCATACACTTCTCCAGAGTGGCTCTCGGCAGTTCACACACTGTCCATCAGCGTATAAAGGCTCCCTGTTCTCCATGACCTGTCCTGCCTTTCTGGATTCTATACTTTTTTCAGGTGGCCCTTTTGACCGGGGGCAGTGAGACTTCATTGTAGTGCAGATTTCCTTTGCAAGCTTGCTTGGTTGGCCAAAAAGGGCGTATGCGTTTTTTCCTGAATATATTCAGGAAAAAACGCATACGCCCTTTTTGGCCAAGTGCATCATTGTGGACGTTCTGCCTCTTTTCCTATGCTTTATATGCAATTCCAGTCTACCTCCTGAAATCGGTTTCCTGCAATTCAGTCCCGCTTTCAAGTCCTCTTGGCAACCTTACTTCAATATATTTTTGGACGATAGGTGTCATTTATAACTCTGCAGGTTTGTGAATGACAGTGCCCATGAGCTCCTTTCTTCAACTCGCTTTCTTGTGAGCTGGCCGCAACACCGCAGGATTGCTTCAGGCCCTAGTGTGGTTCCGGCATGGCACGCTGAGCCTTTGGTTAATTCCTCTTCCTGGTGGGAAATGAGAGTTAAATTTGCCCGTCCAGACACCTCCAGCTAGTCTCTCATTGGTTCTCCCTATTCCTGTTCATTTTCCGCAGAAATTGCAAACTGGGCCAAACAGGAAGTTAAAGGCACTGACTCTCCAAGTGGGGAGAGTGTTAGTAAAGCGTCTGGAATGTTGCACCCGAGTACCAGGGGACGAAAACTGAGACACATTTAACACGTTTCCCGATCACACGGTGCATCATAGTCTGGGATCCACGTGCATGATTTAGCTGAAGGAAGAATCCCTTAAACCTGGAGAGTTGAGACCCATGGAACGGGTACCATGCAATATGACTTCAAAGGGTCTGCATTTGCTCACCGAACCTCACCAATCCTATCACTGCTGCGTTTATGCCGCTGTACACACGCTTAATTCTCTTGCGGAGACATATAAATCCATAGGTTTTAAGATTCTTACTAGTCAGGTATATTATTAGGCGTTTAATATGGCGTGTTAAGTCCACTTCGTTGAGCAAGGAGTAGCTCTTGTCTATTACATATTTGGCTTATGGAACGGTATCTGTGCTAATTTCTATCTCTGGTTTTATGCAGCACCCCAACTCACCTTTCCCCTTAAGCAAGCATAAGTTGGTTTTCTACATTTGAGACCCTGTTCTGTTTTGTAATTCAGTTCCTGTGTAGCCAAGTTTACATTTCGTGTAGCAGTGATATCTTATGATGTTTCTTTTTCTGTGTGACTTATTTCAGTTAGAATCATCATACCTGAATCCACTCATTATGCTGCTACGGGCCTGATGACATAGATGTCATTGCTGAGTGATATTGCATTGTACGTAAGTACCACAACTTCTTTATCCATTTTTCGCTTTCTGCGACAATGAACTTGTACCGTAAACGAGGTTCTTGTAAACAGAGGCATCCCAAACTTTGGGGTGGCTGTGTTTTTGATTTTAATTTCCCTAAGCTATAGGACCATAAGTGGAAGTGCCCTAGGCTCTGTTGCTTTGTTTTTTAGATGATTCAGGAAACACCATACACTTCTCCAGAGTGGCTGTTGGCAATTTACATCCCGCCCATCAGCAAAACAAGGCTCCCAGTTCTCCATGGCCTGTCCTGCCTTTCTGGATTTTACACTTTTTTCGGATGGCCCTTTTGACCGGGGGGCAGTGAGACTTCATTGTAGTGCAGATTTCCTTTGCAAGCTTGCTTGGTTGGCCAAAAAGGGCGTATGCGTTTTTTCCTCAATATATTCAGGATAAAATGCATACGCCCTTTTTGGCCAAGTGCATCACTGTGGACGTCCTGCCTCTTTTCCTATGCTTTACATGCAATTCCAGTCTACCTCCTGAAATCGGTTTCCTGCAATTCTGCCTTGCTCTCAGTGCCTCTTCATAGCCTTACCTCAATATACTTTTGGAAAATAGTTGGCCTTTATAACTCTGCATGTTTTTGAATTGCAGTTGCCCTTAGTTCCATTTTTCAGCTCTTATTTTTGTGATCTTGCCTCATATCCACAGGATATCTTCAGGCCCTATTCTTCTTCTGGGGCGCCTTGCTGTGCCTTTGGGTAATTCTTCTTCCTATGTGAAATTAGAGTGACATGTGGCCATTGAAACTGCTACAGCTATTTTCTCACTGGTTCCCCCTATTCCCATTCATCCTCCGCACTAACTGCAGACTGTGCGATACTGGAACTTAAAGGCATTGACTCTCCATGTGGGGATGTTTTTAGTAAAGTGGCTGGAATGTTGATCCGGAGCCCCAGGAGAGGAAAATGAGGTGCGTTTTAGAAACCTTTCCCGATCATATGGTATACCATCTGCTGGATTTCCCATGCATGGTTTAGCTGTAGGAAGATTCCCTTCAACCTGCAGTGTTGGGACCCTTGGAATGAGTAGCATGAAGTATTGCATTAAACTTTCGGCAGTTGCTCACCAAAGCTCACCAATCCTCTCAGCCCCAAGTGTCCAGCCTTATGTCTTATCCAGCTGTGGGTTTATATGTGGTCATTCCAGGTTACATCACAACCCCTGAGCGAATTTTGTAAGAATTTTTCTCTCTTTCATTGTTTCTGCGTTTTGGTTTTAAAATTTATTTCTATAATGGGGTTTAGCTCATTTTCACTGCTGTGTTTGTGCCGCTCTGCACACACTTGATTCCCTTATGGAGATATATCAATACATGGGTTTTAAGAGTCTTATTACTCAGATATATTTCTCTGTGGTGTATAGGGTATGTTGAGGCCAGTTCATTGAGCAAGGTGTAGATCTTGTCTAATACCTATTTGGTTTATTGAACGGTATCTGTGCTAATTTCAAACTCTGGATTTATGCATCACCCCACCTCTCCTTTCCCCTTAAGCTGACATAAGTGTGTTTTCTAAATGTGAGACACTGTTCTGTTTTGTAATTCATGTTTTGTGCAGCCATATTTATCCTCCCTCTATAAGTGATATCTTATGATATGTTTCTTTTTCTGTTTGACTTATTTCAAGTAGTATTATCGGACCTAAATCCACTCTTTATCCTTCTACTGGCCTTATTACATTGATTTCATGGTGAAGAGATATTCCATTGTACATAAGTACCACATTTTCTTTATCTATTGTTCTCTTTCCTGGGATATTTAAGGTGTACTGAAGTTGAGGTTCTTGTAAACAGAGTAGCCCTAAACTGTGGTGTGCTTGTGTCTTGTTGATGTTTAGACTTCCCTAGATATACTCCCATGATTGGAAGTGCCCTATGCTCTGTAGCTCTGTTTTTTAGATGATTTAGGAACCACCATACACTTCTCCAGAGTGGCTCTCGGCAGTTCACACACTGTCCATCAGCGTATAAAGGCTCCCTGTTCTCCATGACCTGTCCTGCCTTTCTGGATTCTATACTTTTTTCAGGTGGCCCTTTTGACCGGGGGCAGTGAGACTTCATTGTAGTGCAGATTTCCTTTGCAAGCTTGCTTGGTTGGCCAAAAAGGGCGTATGCGTTTTTTCCTGAATATATTCAGGAAAAAACGCATACGCCCTTTTTGGCCAAGTGCATCATTGTGGACGTTCTGCCTCTTTTCCTATGCTTTATATGCAATTCCAGTCTACCTCCTGAAATCGGTTTCCTGCAATTCAGTCCCGCTTTCAAGTCCTCTTGGCAACCTTACTTCAATATATTTTTGGACGATAGGTGTCATTTATAACTCTGCAGGTTTGTGAATGACAGTGCCCATGAGCTCCTTTCTTCAACTCGCTTTCTTGTGAGCTGGCCGCAACACCACAGGATTGCTTCAGGCCCTAGTGTGGTTCCGGCATGGCACGCTGAGCCTTTGGTTAATTCCTCTTCCTGGTGGGAAATGAGAGTTAAATTTGCCCGTCCAGACACCTCCAGCTAGTCTCTCATTGGTTCTCCCTATTCCTGTTCATTTTCCGCAGAAATTGCAAACTGGGCCAAACAGGAAGTTAAAGGCACTGACTCTCCAAGTGGGGAGAGTGTTAGTAAAGCGTCTGGAATGTTGCACCCGAGTACCAGGGGACGAAAACTGAGACACATTTAACACGTTTCCCGATCACACGGTGGATCATAGTCTGGGATCCACGTGCATGATTTAGCTGAAGGAAGAATCCCTTAAACCTGGAGAGTTGAGACCCATGGAACGGGTACCATGCAATATGACTTCAAAGGGTCTGCATTTGCTCACCGAACCTCACCAATCCTATCACTGCTGCGTTTATGCCGCTGTACACACGCTTAATTCTCTTGCGGAGACATATAAATCCATAGGTTTTAAGATTCTTACTAGTCAGGTATATTATTAGGCGTTTAATATGGCGTGTTAAGTCCACTTCGTTGAGCAAGGAGTAGCTCTTGTCTATTACATATTTGGCTTATGGAACGGTATCTGTGCTAATTTCTATCTCTGGTTTTATGCAGCACCCCAACTCACCTTTCCCCTTAAGCAAGCATAAGTTGGTTTTCTACATTTGAGACCCTGTTCTGTTTTGTAATTCAGTTCCTGTGTAGCCAAGTTTACATTTCGTGTAGCAGTGATATCTTATGATGTTTCTTTTTCTGTGTGACTTATTTCAGTTAGAATCATCATACCTGAATCCACTCATTATGCTGCTACGGGCCTGATGACATAGATGTCATTGCTGAGTGATATTGCATTGTACGTAAGTACCACAACTTCTTTATCCATTTTTCGCTTTCTGCGACAATGAACTTGTACCGTAAACGAGGTTCTTGTAAACAGAGGCATCCCAAACTTTGGGGTGGCTGTGTTTTTGATTTTAATTTCCCTAAGCTATAGGACCATAAGTGGAAGTGCCCTAGGCTCTGTTGCTTTGTTTTTTAGATGATTCAGGAAACACCATACACTTCTCCAGAGTGGCTGTTGGCAATTTACATCCCGCCCATCAGCAAAACAAGGCTCCCAGTTCTCCATGGCCTGTCCTGCCTTTCTGGATTTTACACTTTTTTCGGATGGCCCTTTTGACCGGGGGGCAGTGAGACTTCATTGTAGTGCAGATTTCCTTTGCAAGCTTGCTTGGTTGGACAAAAAGGGCGTATGTGTTTTTTCCTGAATATATTCAGGAAAAAACGTATACGCCCTTTTTGACCAAGTGCATCATTGTGGACGTCCTGCCTCTTTTCCTATGCTTTACATGCAATTCCAGTCTACCTCCTGAAATCGGTTTCCTGCAATTCTGCCCCGCTTTCAAGTCCTCTTGGCAGCCTTACTTCAATATATTTTTGGACGATAGCTGCCATTTATAACTCTGCAGGTTTGTGAATGACAGTGCCCCTGAGCTCCTTTCTTCAACTCGCTTTCTTGTGAGCTGGCCGCAACACCGCAGGATTGCTTCAGGCCCTAGTGTGGTTCCGGCACGGCACACTGAGCCTTTGGTTGTTTCCTCTTCCTGGTGGGAAATGAGAGTTAAATTTGCCTGTCCAGACACCTCCAGCTAGTCTCTCATTGGTTCTCCCTATTCCTGTTCATTTTCCGCAGAAATTGCAAACTGGGCCAAACAGGAGTTTAAAGGCAGTGACTCTCCAAGTGGGCAGAGTGTTAGTAAAGCGTCTGGAATGTTGCAGCCGAGTACCAGCGGAGGAAAACTGAGACACATTTGAACACGTTTCCCGGTCACATGGTGGATCATACTCTGGGTTCCACATGCATGTTTTAGCTGAAGGAAGAATCCCTTAAACCTGGAGAGTTGAGACCCATGTTATGGGTACCATGCAATATGACTTCAAAGGGTCTGCATTTGCTCACCGAACCTCAACAATCCTATCACTGCTGTGCTTATGCCGCTATACACATGCTTGTTTCTCTTTCGGAGACATAAATCCATAGGTTTTAAGATTCTTACTAGTCAGGTATATTCTTAGGCGTTTAATACGGAGTGTTGAGTCCACTCGTTGAGCAAGGAGTAGCTCTTGTCTATTACATATTTGGCTTATGGAACTTTATCTGTGCTAATTTCAATCGCTGGTTTTATGCAGCACCCCAACTCACCTTTCCCCTTAAGCAAGCATAAGTTGATTTTCTAAATTTGAGACCCTGTTCTGTTTTGTAATTCAGTTCCTCTGTAGCCAAGTTTACATTCCGTGTAGTAGTGATATCTTATGATGTTTCTTTTTCTGTGTGACTTATTTCACTTAGAATCATCGTACCTGAATCCACTCATTATGCTGCTACGGGCCTGATGACATAGATTTCATTGCTGAGTAATATTGCATTGTACGTAAGTACCACAACTTCTTTATCCATTTTTTCGCTTTTTGTGACATTGATCTTGTATCTTAAATGAGGTTCTTGTAAACAGAGCCGTCCCAAACTTTGGGGTGGCTGTGTCTTTTTGATTTTAATTTCCCTAAACTATAGGACCATAAGTGGAAGTGCCCTAGGCTCTGTTGCTTTGTTTTTTAGATGTTTCAGGAAACACCATACACTTCTCCCGAGTGGCTGTTGGCAATTTACATCCCGCCCATCAGCATAACAAGGCTCCCAGTTCTCCATGGCCTGTCCTGCCTTTCTGGATTTTACACTTTTTTCAGATGGCCCTTTTGACCAGGGGGCAGTGAGACTTCATTGTAGTGCAGATTTCCTTTGCAAGCTTGCTTGGTTGGCCAAAAAGGGCGTATGCGTTCTTTCCTGAATATATTCAGGAAAAAACGCATATGCCCTTTTTGGCCAAGTGCATCACTGTGGACCTTCTGCCTCCTTTCCTATGCTTTACATGCAATTCCAGTCTACCTCCTGAAATCGGTTTCCTGCAATTCTGCCTTGCTCTCAGTGCCTCTTCATAGCCTTACCTCAATATGCTTTTGGAAAATAGTTGGCCTTTATAACTCTGCATGTTTTTGAATTGCAGTTGCCCTTAGTTCCATTTTTCAGCTCTTATTTTTGTGACCTTGCCTCATATCCACAGGATTTCTTCAGGCCCTATTCTTCTTCTGGGGCGCCTTGCTCTGCCTTTGGTTAATTCTTCTTCCTATGTGAAATTAGAGTGACATGTGGCCATTGAAACCGCTACAGCTATTTTCTCACTGGTTGCCCCTATTCCCATTCATCCTCCGCACTAACTGCAGACTGTTCGATCCCGGAACTTAAAGGCATTGACTCTCCATGTGGGGATGTTGTTAGTAAAGTGGCTGGAATGTTGATCCGGTGCCCCAGGAGAGGAAAATGAGGTGCGTTTTAGAAACCTTTCCCGATCATATGGTATACCATCTGCTGGATTTCCCATGCATGGTTTAGCTGTAGGAAGATTCCCTTCAACCTGCAGTGTTGGGACCCTTGGAATGAGTAGCATGAAGTATTGCATTAAACTTTCGGCAGTTGCTCACCAAAGCTCACCAATCCTCTCAGCCCCAAGTGTCCAGCCTTATGTCTTATCCAGCTGTGGGTTTATATGTGGTCATTCCAGGTTACATCACAACCCCTGAGCGAATTTTGTAAGAATTTTTCTCTCTTTCATTGTTTCTGCGTTTTGGTTTTAAAATTTATTTCTATAATGGGGTTTAGCTCATTTTCACTGCTGTGTTTGTGCCGCTCTGCACACACTTGATTCCCTTATGGAGATATATCAATACATGGGTTTTAAGATTCTTATTACTCAGATATATTTCTCTGCGGTGTATAGGGTGTGTTGAGGCCAGTTCATTGAGCAAGGTGTAGATCTTGTCTAATACCTATTTGGTTTATTGAACGGTATCTGTGCTAATTTCAAACTCTGGTTTTATACATCACCCCACCTCTCCTTTCCCCTTAAGCTGACATAAATGTGTTTTCTAAATGTGAGACACTGTTCCGTTTTGTAATTCATGTTTTGTGCAGCCATATTTATCCTCCCTCTATAAGTGATATCTTATGATATGTTTCTTTTTCTGTTTGACTTATTTCAAGTAGTATTATCGGACCTAAATCCACTCTTTATCCTTCTACTGGCCTTATTACATTGATTTCATGGTGAAGAGATATTCCATTGTACATAAGTACCACATTTTCTTTATCCATTGTTCTCTTTCCTGGGATATTTAAGGTGTACTGAAGTTGAGGTTCTTGTAAACAGAGTAGCCCTAAACTGTGGTGTGCTTGTGTCTTGTTGATGTTTAGACTTCCCTAGATATACTCCCATGATTGGAAGTGCCCTATGCTCTGTAGCTCTGTTTTTTAGATGATTTAGGAACCACCATACACTTCTCCAGAGTGGCTCTCGGCAGTTCACACACTGTCCATCAGCGTATAAAGGCTCCCTGTTCTCCATGACCTGTCCTGCCTTTCTGGATTCTATACTTTTTTCAGGTGGCCCTTTTGACCGGGGGCAGTGAGACTTCATTGTAGTGCAGATTTCCTTTGCAAGCTTGCTTGGTTGGCCAAAAAGGGCGTATGCGTTTTTTCCTGAATATATTCAGGAAAAAACGCATACGCCCTTTTTGGCCAAGTGCATCATTGTGGACGTTCTGCCTCTTTTCCTATGCTTTATATGCAATTCCAGTCTACCTCCTGAAATCGGTTTCCTGCAATTCAGTCCCGCTTTCAAGTCCTCTTGGCAACCTTACTTCAATATATTTTTGGACGATAGGTGTCATTTATAACTCTGCAGGTTTGTGAATGACAGTGCCCATGAGCTCCTTTCTTCAACTCGCTTTCTTGTGAGCTGGCCGCAACACCGCAGGATTGCTTCAGGCCCTAGTGTGGTTCCGGCATGGCACGCTGAGCCTTTGGTTAATTCCTCTTCCTGGTGGGAAATGAGAGTTAAATTTGCCCGTCCAGACACCTCCAGCTAGTCTCTCATTGGTTCTCCCTATTCCTGTTCATTTTCCGCAGAAATTGCAAACTGGGCCAAACAGGAAGTTAAAGGCACTGACTCTCCAAGTGGGGAGAGTGTTAGTAAAGCGTCTGGAATGTTGCACCCGAGTACCAGGGGACGAAAACTGAGACACATTTAACACGTTTCCCGATCACACGGTGGATCATAGTCTGGGATCCACGTGCATGATTTAGCTGAAGGAAGAATCCCTTAAACCTGGAGAGTTGAGACCCATGGAACGGGTACCATGCAATATGACTTCAAAGGGTCTGCATTTGCTCACCGAACCTCACCAATCCTATCACTGCTGCGTTTATGCCGCTGTACACACGCTTAATTCTCTTGCGGAGACATATAAATCCATAGGTTTTAAGATTCTTACTAGTCAGGTATATTATTAGGCGTTTAATATGGCGTGTTAAGTCCACTTCGTTGAGCAAGGAGTAGCTCTTGTCTATTACATATTTGGCTTATGGAACGGTATCTGTGCTAATTTCTATCTCTGGTTTTATGCAGCACCCCAACTCACCTTTCCCCTTAAGCAAGCATAAGTTGGTTTTCTACATTTGAGACCCTGTTCTGTTTTGTAATTCAGTTCCTGTGTAGCCAAGTTTACATTTCGTGTAGCAGTGATATCTTATGATGTTTCTTTTTCTGTGTGACTTATTTCAGTTAGAATCATCATACCTGAATCCACTCATTATGCTGCTACGGGCCTGATGACATAGATGTCATTGCTGAGTGATATTGCATTGTACGTAAGTACCACAACTTCTTTATCCATTTTTCGCTTTCTGCGACAATGAACTTGTACCGTAAACGAGGTTCTTGTAAACAGAGGCATCCCAAACTTTGGGGTGGCTGTGTTTTTGATTTTAATTTCCCTAAGCTATAGGACCATAAGTGGAAGTGCCCTAGGCTCTGTTGCTTTGTTTTTTAGATGATTCAGGAAACACCATACACTTCTCCAGAGTGGCTGTTGGCAATTTACATCCCGCCCATCAGCAAAACAAGGCTCCCAGTTCTCCATGGCCTGTCCTGCCTTTCTGGATTTTACACTTTTTTCGGATGGCCCTTTTGACCGGGGGGCAGTGAGACTTCATTGTAGTGCAGATTTCCTTTGCAAGCTTGCTTGGTTGGACAAAAAGGGCGTATGTGTTTTTTCCTGAATATATTCAGGAAAAAACGTATACGCCCTTTTTGACCAAGTGCATCATTGTGGACGTCCTGCCTCTTTTCCTATGCTTTACATGCAATTCCAGTCTACCTCCTGAAATCGGTTTCCTGCAATTCTGCCCCGCTTTCAAGTCCTCTTGGCAGCCTTACTTCAATATATT